>NC_079169.1:5422566-5722566 GCF_947568905.1 Ostrea edulis | reverse complement strand
GGAGTGTAAAGTTTCTTGTAGAATGTAGTAAATTTTTCCGCTACACCATGTGGATCCGTGTGAATCACTCCATCTTCATCGCAGACCTCAGGATATACTCGTGATGATCTAGGCTTCCTGCGTTTAGTCAACTTCCAGAACAGCCGAACATCAACTTCAGCAGCTTGATCGATATCACTATATACCTTGTGCACATAGTTCTCATGTTCTGTGTCAAGAGCATTACTTATATTCACGATAGGAAGAGAACTGCATACCTCGAGGTCTTCCCTCAGAAATCCAGATTCTTCGCTTAGTTCGTTCTATCGTGTGCAGATGTTTGACAGATTTTGTCCAATCTGGGCGTGTGTAGGGATTATACGACGTGAATGGAATAGACGATTCAGCACAAGATAACAGTATTAACGAGAGTTCATTAGCGAAATCATCAATGTCTTTGTCGTCTCTGAGTACAGTGTTAAATAAATCTCGCAAGTTTTCTATATTCTACAACAGATTCAGGGGTAACCTTATGCCATGCGGGTAATTTTGAGTGAGAATTTCTTAAAGAGTGTCTTCGAATTTCGAAATTAAAAATCGCTTTGATCGGTAAGTTGTCTGATGTAATGGAAAGAAACCCTTGTTCAAGAATTTTGTAACTTTTTATCCATTTAAGAAAATGCTTTTCAAACAAGATGTAATCGACAGTAGTTCTCTTTTGGATGAAGGAAAAATGTGCACCCTCAATAACAAAGTCTTTGTTTTGGATACATAAATTACATCTTGAGACAAAGTCTGATAATAAAAGAGCCTTGATAGAGTTTGTGTTACATGTATCAATCAAGCTGCCGTTGAGATCACCTGCAATGATAACTTTACCATAGTTGGAATAGTAGCTGTACAGATTTTCAAGAATATCAAGTTCTTGTTTATATGCATCAATATTGTTCTCAGATGACAAATAAACACCAAGAATGTAATAATGGTTGCCATTATGATCATCAAGTTGCATACCTACAATTCGGTTTGTGTTATAACAATTAATTTCTTTGACAGAAAACATAAGCGATTTCTTGTACATAATAGCAACACCGCATTTTCAAGTAAACCCCGAGTTACAATACAATGTGCTATCATCATCAATTTTCACAAAGCAGGCATAATGTCTATGAATACTGTCAACGGTTTCTCGTTCGGCTTTTATTTGAAGTACTCGGGCCCTAGAGTTTACATACATCAGAAAAACATGAAATCATGTAGACCATTTATTGGCTATCACTAAAAACTAAATTGCATTAGGACGTATAGCAGACCCTTTTTCCAACCCCCTTTCCCCAATTTCAGATGTAACCCTGTTCGCGTATTGCCTTAGAAAGACAAAGGTTACAAGTTTTAAAATCTATCGACGCCTTTAGATATTAGTGTTAACGAACATATTGACCCCATTTTGTGTTCACTTCGACCAAACAATTTCCTTAATTCAAACCTCGGGTAAAGAAACTTTACTTTATTAGATGGACTAGTCAGACGTTTGCCAATTCACCAAAATAAACCACTCATATATCGGGCTATAAAATGTCATTGCAGATTCTACTTCTCGATTTTAGTGGGGGAAATCCAGGGCCCTCGCTCCACATGCACACATGAATCCAGCTCTCATATCTCCGGCATTATTGACTTATTTAGATTGTTTGCTCGACGCCGCCATATTAAAAAATACAACATTACCTCACAAAAAGGCATAAACTCTTTTCAGAATTTTCAGACCAACTATAAATTGAAGTTAAGTTGGCCCCCACCAGTTGACCAGTTTATTATCGAGCAAACAATCTATTTGAGGTCTAAAAGCGTCAATAATACCGGCGATATGAAAGCTGGATTCGTGTCTGCATGTGGAGCGAAGGTCCTGATATCTAAGTATATTACATTCAATGGCTAGGTGTTATCTAATTGACATCAGTTATAAAATTCAGAGGGCAGCATTGACAACACTAAAAAATTCATATTTAGGAAAATGCTAGAGGGACTCTATAGACTGAACCCAGTACGGTAAATGATACCCGATCTCCTATCACACTTCGTATACTGAACCAGTTTTAAAAATAGCCATCCTGTCAATAGGTTGTAAAAGATCACACGCAGCCGCTATGTTTTGCACCGCATTTCAGTAAGCATTGTTTTGTCATTGTTGCGGGTTGGCGAAATTACTTTCACTAGTCATGCCTCCCTACACTATTGTACAATGACGTATCAATAGACGATGTACAGATTTCGTCCACAGGGGCTAAGCCCATTTTGGGCCCGAACTCTGTGATAGATATATAGATATATCTATATTTATGGTATCACAGAGTTCGGGCCCAAAACGGGCTTAGCCCCTGTGATTTCGTCATTTATAACTGGCTTAAAAACAAATAAATACAATGCAAGATGAAGATAACGAACAGTGATCAATCCCATAACTCCTATTAACAATACGAAATAGACAGTTGGGCAAACACGGACCCCTGGACACACCAGGGGTGGGATCAGGTGCCCAAGAGGAGCAAGCATCCCCCGCCGACCGGCCACACCCGCCGTGAGCCCCGTATCCTGATCAGGCAAACGGAGCCATCCGCAGCCAAAACCAGTGCGCCAAGAACGGCCCAACAACCGGCACGAAACACACCAGACAGCATTCGACCCAACGACAGGCTGCATTGACGAACCAGATCGTTACAACGACCACAGAATTTGCGAAATGCTGACCCCAATCGAGACGGTTGAAACCCCTGCACCATCAACCTGTTTGTCAGAAGCTTACTTCGATTTAAAAACTGACTATATGCAGAACAAGCTCTTGCATATCGAATCAGTTGAGATATATAAACACCATATGCAGGTGATAATGGAATATTGCTACATAAATATGGGATGTTGACGATGGAGAAGCTGAAATCATCCCGTTTGTCATACAGCTGAGTTGTCAGTTTGCCGTTAATGTCTACTTTCAATAAAATATCTAAGTATGAAGCAAACGTGGACGACTCTGTGGTGTCCTTTATTTCGAGCTCACAGGATATATCAAATCGACATATGAATGAAAGTTATTATTGTTAATAGACAAAACGTCATCAATATATCTAAATGTCGAATTGAAGGCCACAACGAGAGATATTTTCTTCTCACGTAGAAGTTTTTGAATAAATTCTGCTTCATATGAATATAGAAACAGGTCAGCTAACAAAGGAGCACAATTCGTCCCCATGGGAATTCCAATAGACTGTTGGAAGACCTGATCACCAAAGACCACGAAGATATTGTCAATGAGGAGCTCTAGCATATTTTTTTTATTTCAACTTCAGAGTACTTGTGTGTGGAATTAGAATGGTGTTTAAAAAAGTAAGTTTTTGAATGACTGATCACTAGATATGAATATTTCCGTTTTCCATTTTTGTTGAAGAAGGGGTTCTACGTTGAATATTTCCACTTAACTCCCAAACATATTTATTGTTCAAGCACTGGCACAAATTTTTGTCAATCAGACCGCAGTCACGTGGCCCATTTTTCTGCCATCTTAATGACAAATCGCTCACTAATTATCAATTTACGTCTTTAGTGCACAGGTCTATTGAATTGGTCGGTTTTAATACTTTTACATTTAAGTCCCATTCATTCAGAATAGGCTGGACCACCCATTTGTTTTTACAAGGAATCCCCGAAGAGGAAATTGAGGCTTGAGGCAGATGGAAATCTGACGCATTCAATTTCTATGTCGGAGCCTAAAGTTTAAAGTTTTAAGTATATCTGCAACATTTCGTGTTTTAATTCACTACCCAAGTTTGTAGGTTTTCATACTACTCTCTGGATCATTAGCTCTTCTATTATTCATTACGCTGCCCGCCATGCAGAAAAGCATTCCGGAAATCCGCACATGGATCTACAACAGCACAATATTTCAGTTTTTTGGTCCGGTAAGAATGGCATGGTGTGGGAGGAGGTGGGACCAACGGTTAAAGTATTGTTTAAAAAGGGACAAATCTGATGTTACATTAATTGACTGTAGGGGTAATAGTATTAGTACTACATTTTTTGTATGCCATTGGCTAGATTGCAAAATTTCATGAAATTAACTATTGCCAGTTTACAAACTTTTCTTCCACAAACTCGATTCATATGGTCCCAAATTCTCCCCAGGCGTTACTATAGGCACACGTTCTCAAATACTGCAGCAGACAAAGCACGTACGAGAATTAACAAATCTTTAGCTCCATTCATAACACCACACAATGGAGCATACGTAAACTACCCAGGTCTTCAGCAATGCTCTCCAAAGTATTACAGAGACGAAACGCGTCTGTTCGATACTGCTCAGGTTGTTTCAAACACCATACGGGATGGCTTATTCAGCATCGTCCAAAAGATAAAAAAAAGACCGCTAGAATATTTCCTTTTAAACCTATTTAGTAAGTTGTCTTCTTGTCATGACTCGAGCAAAATTTTGCCCGTTCGGGATGTCTTCATGTACGTAACATTTTTATATATAGATATGAAGATATATGACCGAATTTTGCTAAGCCTGCCACATATACATTTTGTTTCATTCCAGGTCTGTGGCCAATAATTGGGCTTATTTAATTGACATTGATTGATTGATATTAAGCGATCGAAAATACTGATACGCACATTGATTGATTGATCTACAGATTGAAATATTGATTGAATGAAACATCGATATAGTGATTGATATTGACTCATTGCTGGATTGAAATATTGATTGATTGAAAATATTGAAATATTGATTGATTGAAAATATTGAGTGAATTATTAATTGATTGACTGAAATATGGAATGACAATTGATGCTACAACATAACTATCCAAAAGTCGTTGTAGACTATTCATTTCATTATACATACTGATGTTTTGTATGGATATGTACATTGTCGTTTAATTGGAAACATGTTTTTATAAAGTAAAGCCATGACAAAGACTGTCAATACGTCTTGTCGTTATGTTCTAATGAAATAACAAATTTTAACCGAGTTACTTCTGTGGTTGAGCATCTTTACACGGTCGAAATAACAAAATGTCTAATTTACACGCTTACATATGTTTAACTTTAATAAATGTCGATATATCTGAATTTATTAAGATGACACAGACAGCTTTCCATAATTGGAATTAATTACAACTTTACACATTGAAATGTTTTCCACATTCTAGGTAGGTTACAGGTTTTTCTTCATGTTTCACAGAGTAGTTTCATTAGTCATTGGTAAATATTCTTGGTCAGTTTGAGATTGAAGAGGAGTTTGTGATGCGGGGGGTGCACATCTAGATATGTAAAGGATTGAATACATGGAGTGTTAGCATGAATTATCATTTTAATATCATTTCTATAATGAATTTATTGATTCATTCATATTTTCCTGTTACAGAACAATAATGAACGTCTACCAACAAAGCTCATGTCTAAATCATGTATAAATTGTGAATTTTAAAAACAATAATATTATTATGAACAGGGTACATTGTACGTAAGTTGATAAACCACCTTTATTTAACGTGTACGAGAGGCGTAAGGTCCAAATAGGATCTGTCTGTACATCAATGGAAGGTCACTACAAACGATGATTCCCAACACAGTCGTAGTAATTACTATTCCAGTGATGAAACCAAGATATTTCGAAGACTCCCTTTTGTCTTCTGCGCAGGTCTTCGCTCTCACGGCTGCGGAGAGGTCTTTTCGGTTGACTTTCAATTCATTGCTCAGTTTATTTATTTTCTTTTGAAGGACCTCTGCGTCTGTGATGAAATATTGGGTCTTTACTCTATCACATGGACATTTACAACCTGAAATATGAAAGAGAATTATTATACAATATACCAACATATGATGTGGATTTCAGCCTTTTCAAAAGGTACTTACGTTTACAGACAGGTATTTCTCCTGACCAATCACCACTACCGTTACAAACTCTGGTGAGATTGCCATGGACGTGACGATGATGTTCTCTGCATGTGTATGACACACTATAGTCCTCAAAATATATCGGAGATCTTGACTGACGGATAGTAGTGCTATTGTCATGATCTGGCTGCTGACATGTGACTGTGGATATTCAATTAATTCTGTTGTACACTATTGCTTGTACATATATTGTAAAACCCATAACTTTCCATAATCTTTAATAATTTAGAATTTTCATTGTAATAGATATGAAAAATATTATACAATTGTATTTTCTCCGTCTCTACACAAGTATAATATAATGTTGAAGATTTACTCTATATGGTTTAAAGTATATATATGTAGTAAGGGTTATGTTTATGCCCCCCCCCCCCTCTTACAAAGAAGATAGGCATATTCCTTTGCACCAGTCGGTCGGTAGACTACATATTATCCGTTCAATATTTAAAAAAAACCATTCACTTGATCGTAAGCACGATATTTTATATGTGGGTTGGTTATGAGTAGAAGATGACCCATTTTGATTTTCAGGTCAAAAGGTCACTGGGTGCAGTGCAGTACTCTGTAAAATTAGTGACCGTCCAATATCTTAGAACCCTTTCTTTGATAATAATGATATTTCATACATAGGTAGGGAATTTGTAGTAAACTAACCTATTGATTTTCAGTGTCCAAAGATCAGCGGGTGAAATACAGTGCAATAAACAATTGGTATCTGCTCAATATCTTGAGAAGACCTTTCTTGATAGTGATTATATTTCATTCATGGGTTGATCACTACTGGTATTAGAGAGCTCTGATGATTTTCAGTTTAAAAGATCACCAAATGCAGTGAGGTACTCCATGCATTTGATGTCAGCAAGAAGGGTAACTATGCAATTGATGTATGCTCGACCTTCAAAGAAGAGAGGAATATTCCATCTTTAAATATTCACCATAATTTAACGAAATATCATAAAGAAACAATTTATTGACAGCTTACTCGTGCCCGTACATGTAATGCCCCTGGCGCGTTCTTGCTTTGACTGTGGTAAAAAATTTTACGAGTACAGGCTGAGGGGGACAAATATGTTTTGTACAAACATTTCGTTAGTGGTAATGGCGCTCGTGACCGCATCAAACAAAATCTGTTGAACGTATAATATAGTAATGGCTGTTCATTTGCCATGTGCTCCGTATTGAAAGTAAGTTACGGGTATTTCAGTTATAACCTTAAACACGGAGGACCCATTTTACTGTAAGCGTTGCCATGAATAAAGTGCACCGCCACGGCACATGATACGACCGTCACATATTCACATATTGTTAACAGTATAGATTGTACCCATTGATTTTTTTTTTATATCACCTTAATTAAATGTCACAGTGACCTTAAAGTAGGATGCGACACACTTTCTACCTAAGATGCATTAGTTGACCAATTTTGGTGATTCTAGGTCTAATAGTTTTCAAGTTATGAGCCGGACAAGTTTTTGCCATATATGGCCATATCTTCTTAATGAAAAGTCACAGTGACCTGGTTTTAATGTGCGACACACCTTCTACCCAAGATGTATCTACAGACAAAGTTTGATGATTCTAGGCCTTGTAGTATTTAAGTTACGGGTCGGACACGAAAAAGCTAACAGACGGACGGACAGACGGACGGACATGAACTCCATACCATAATACGTCCTGTCTTAAGACGGGCGTATAGAAAGAACCCTCATTGCTCCGACTCAGTGTCACCTAACCTACCGCTAGTGACGTTTCTATTTGAAGGGAAATTTCTCAAACTGGACGTTAAACAACACACAATAATGACTATTGAAAAGTTAGTGTTAATCCAGGGGCGGATCCAGGAATTGTGGTTACGGGGGGCGCCACTTTATGAGGCAGTGGGTCCAGGGCGAAGCAGATTTTATTGGTCTTGACATATTTCTCCTATTAAGTCATTTGTACTATTTTCTATCATTTTAATAAGGTGAAATTAATAAAATGACCCAAATTTTAAGGGTGTTTTTGAAAAAATTAAGTTCTCCCAATAAAGTAATTCAAGAAATCAAAGGATTTTGTCTTTTATTTCTCCGGGAGTGGAAGAAATTATTGCTTATTTTATCGTTTAGTACATTTTTCGAAACAAGATACCGCGATTTACCTTAAATTTGAAAATTTTAGGGGGGGGGGGGGCGCCGACTGCACCCCCTCTAAATCCACCACTGTAATCAGATTAAAAATAATCTTACCATTGCACACTGGATCTTCCCCCGACCACCGTTCCTGCTCCTGACACTGACGCGTGAGATTTCCGCTGGTTAGAATGTGACGTTCATTACAGTCGTAAACACGTGACTTTAGGAATGCAGTAAATGGATCGCTGACGTCTGGTTGGTATTCTATTCCCAAGTCTTCTACCACAGTACGGTTAAGAAGAGAGTTTTTGTAGTTTACATTTGAACATTTATCTGTAAAGAATGGAAAACTTCAACACAAAGAATGTCTTACTGTATGAAACATCTGTTAGTTATCATAGTTAGAGAGGGGGCATACCGAATTTCATGCTAAATAATTAATTTTCATCAAACCATATTAATCAGCTTTATTAGACTGAAGAAGAACGCAGTGATTCTGTTAGAAAGGAAACGCTTTCTAAAGATTTGGTTTTCTTTACAGAATATTCGATGAAGAACATTTTTGGTTGTGACTGAAAACTATCTGATTTTATATAACTTTGCAAAAAAACCCAAACAACTAACATGTGTTTTATGTTGTATACTGAGTGAACTTGTCTAATTTTACATACCCTGGCAATAGAACATCAGTGTTTTATGTTGTATAGTGGCTAAACATTGTGTGATTTTACATACCCCGGCAATAGAACATCATTGTTTTATGTTGTATAGTAACATTGTCTGATTTTACATACCCTAGCAATAGAACATCAGTGTTTTATGTTGTATAGTGGCTAAAAATTGTCTGATTTTACATAACCCGGCAATAGAACATCATTGTTTTATGTTGTATAGTGGCTAAAAATTGTCTGATTTTACATAACCCGGCAATAGAACATCATTGTTTTATGTTGTATAGAAATATTGTCTGATTTTACATACCCTAGCAATAGAACATCATTGTTTTATGTTGTCTAGAAATATTGTCTGATTTTACATACCATGACAATAGAACATCAATGTTTTATGTTGTATAGTGGCTAAACATTGTCTGATTTTACATACCCCGGCAATAGAACGTCATTGTTTTATGTTGTATAGTAACATTGTCTGATTTTACATACCCTGGCAATAGAACATCATTGTTTTATGTTGTATAGTGGCTAAACATTGTCTGATTTTACATACCCTAGCAATAGAACATCAGTGTTTTATGTTGTATAGTAACATTGTCTGATTTTACATACCCTGGCAATAGAACATCATTGTTTTATGTTGTATAGTAATATTGTCTGATTTTACATAACCCGGCAATAGAACATCATTGTTTTATGTTGTATAGTAACATTGTCTGATTTTACATACCCTGGCAATAGAACATCAGTGTTTTATGTTGTATAGTAATATTGTCTGATTTTACATACCCTGACAATAGAACATCATTGTTTTATGTTGTATAGTGGCTAAACATTGTCTGATTTTACATACCCTGGCAATAGAACGTCATTGTTTTATGTTGTATAGTAATATTGTCTGATTTTACATACCCTGGCAATAGAACATCATTGTTTTATGTTGTATAGTAACATTGTCTGATTTTACATACCATGACAATAGAACATCAATGTTTTATGTTGTATAGTAACATTGTCTGATTTTACATACCCTGGCAATAGAACATCATTGATTTATGTTGTATAGTAACATTGTCTGATTTTACATACCCTGACAATAGAACATCATTGTTTTATGTTGTATAGTAACATTGTCTGATTTTACATACCCTGGCAATAGAACATCATTGTTTTATGTTGTATAGTAATATTGTCTGATTTTACATACCCTGGCAATAGAACATCCGTGTTTTATGTTGTATAGTAATAGTGTCTGATTTTACATACCCTGGCAATAGAACATTAATGTTTTATGTTGTATAGTGGCTAAACATTGTCTGATTTTACATACCCTGGCAATAGAACATTAATGTTTTATGTTGTATAGTGGCTAAACATTGTCTGATTTTACATACCCTGGCAATATAACATCAGTGTTTTATGTTGTATAGTAATATTGTCTGATTTTACATACCCTGGCAATAGAACATCAGTGTTTCATGTTGTATAGTAATATTGTCTGATTTTACATACCATGACAATAGAACATCAGTGTTTTATGTTGTCTAGTGGCTAAACATTGTCTGATTTTACATACCCTAGCAATAGAACATCAGTGTTTTATGTTGTATAGTAATATTGCCTGATTTTACATACCCTGACAATAGAACATTATTGTTTTATGTTGTATAGTAACATTGTCTGATTTTACATACCCTGACAATAGAACATCATTGTTTTATGTTGTATAGTAATATTGTCTGATTTTACATACCCTGGCAATAGAACATCATTGTTTTATGTTATATAGTGGCTAAACATTGTCTGATTTTACATACCCCGGCAATAGAACATCATTTTTCATGTTGTATAGTAATATTGTCTGATTTTACATACCCTGACAATAGAACATCAGTGTTTTATGTTGTATAGTAACATTGTCTGATTTTACATACCCTGGCAATAGAACATCAGTGTTTTATGTTGTATAGTGCCTAAACATTGTCTGATTTTACATACCCTGACAATAGAACATCCGTGTTTTATGTTGTATAGTAATATTGTCTGATTTTACATACCCTGACAATAGAACATCCGTGTTTTATGTTGTATAGTAATATTGTCTGATTTTACATACCCTGACAAGAGAACATCAGTGTTTTATGTTGTATAGTAACATTGTCTGATTTAACATACCCTGACAATAGAACATTATTGTTTTATGTTGTATAGTGGCTAAACATTGTCTGATTTTACATACCCTGACAATAGAACATCATTGTTTTATGTTGTATAGTAACATTGTCTGATTTAACATACCCTGGTAATAGAACATCAGTGTTTTATGTTGTCTAGTAACATTGTCTGATTTTACATACCATGACAATAGAATATTAATGTTTTATGTTGTATAGTGGCTAAACATTGTCTGATTTTACATACCCTGGCAATAGAACATTAATGTTTTATGTTGTATAGTGGCTAAACATTGTCTGATTTTACATACCCTGGCAATAGAACATCAGTGTTTTATGTTGTATAGTAATATTGTCTGATTTTACATACCCTGGCAATAGAACATCCGTGTTTTATGTTGTATAGTAATAGTGTCTGATTTTACATACCCTGGCAATAGAACATTAATGTTTTATGTTGTATAGTGGCTAAACATTGTCTGATTTTACATACCCTGGCAATAGAACAATAATGTTTTATGTTGTATAGTGGCTAAACATTGTCTGATTTTACATACCCTGGCAATAGAACATCAGTGTTTTATGTTGTATAGTAACATTGTCTGATTTTACTTACCCTGTCAATAGAACATCATTGTTTTATGTGGTATAGTAATATTGTCTGATTTTACTTACCCTGTCAATAGAACATCATTGTTTTATGTGGTATAGTAACATTGTCTGATTTTACATACCCTAGCAATAGAACATCAGTGTTTTATGTTGTATAGTGGCTAAACATTGTCTGATTTTACATACCCCGGCAATAGAACGTCATTGTTTTATGTTGTATAGTAACATTGTCTGATTTAACATACCCTGGTAATAGAACATCAGTGTTTTATGTTGTCTAGTAAGATTGTCTGATTTTACTTACCCTGGCAATAGAACATTATTGTTTTATGTTGTATATGGGAGTTGCTATTGAATGAACAATGTTGTTTTCCATCACACGTTTCTAGTATTGATAAAAATTCGGAATCATCAAAATCCGACATATTCATGATGGACAAGTAGTTGTCATTACAAGTGAGTGCAAGCGATCCTGTCCCAAATACCACACTGGTTTGCCAAAGATCTATCAAATATAAAATTTCACAATAATTGATCATTTCCCTTAGTTTCAAATTTAGAACATTCCTTTATTTCATTGTGATATTATATTTTTTACTATACACCTGAACAAGGCCCATTTCAAATTGATCATTCTACGATACATGCATATATATTTGTTGCATATATATTTGTGAGAAATATACAATCGAAATTCTAAAGTAATACAGTAATAAAAAGTATTTCAAAAGCAAATGACCCACTGACCGCATCGCTTATCTAAGCATATTCCAATGAGAATGAACATTTTGAACCTCTATCGTGAACACACACTGACATCTACGAACAACTTAACACTACATGACGATGCTTACATATCAATCAAAAAGTACATATCAATCAAAAAGTACTCGTGAGGTTCTCAACATCGCCGTAACTTTATCTCAGTGAGCTAATAAATGCAGTGTAAAGTTTAATTTAATTAAAAAGTAAACATCTGGTTCCTAAACATGAATCAGATCTGCAGTCTTGAATAAATTATTTTATTCCCCACTCGCCTCCGGAACATCGTCAGTGTCTTCCTTATAAATCATAAGGTATTGCAAATCATGATTTCGTTTCGTGGTATTGCAGATCATGATTTCATTTCGTGGTATTGCAGATCATGATTTCGTTTCGTGTTATTGCAGATCATGATTTCGTTTCGTGGTATTGCAGATCATGATTTCGTTTCGTGGTATTGCAGATCATGATTTCGTTTCGTGGTATTGCAGATCATTATTTAGTTTCGTGGTATTGCAGATCATTATTTCTTTTCGTGGAGTCATCGATTTGTGTATCTAAATCCAAACAAATTATGAGAAAAATTCTGTACGGAAACATGCCTATACCCTCACGATGAACGAGGAAATTGCCATCAACAGATTTAATATAAAATCTGGCATTAACAAAATCTGAGATCACTCCCAAATCTATCTATCATCAGAGACTTTGTTCCATATAAAATCAGCAACAGTTGATTTAAAGCTGACATGAATTAATAGATATAGCAGAATTCTCTGTGTCCGCCATATTTCTATGCTTATCCGCCATATTGGATGAATATTCTATTGTTATGTGTGTCAGAGTTTGCATGGTATATAAGGGGATGAGTTTAGCTACACTTCACTTACTCGTCCCCGTTTCCAGGGGATCCGAGGATCGACCACCATCGTCGCCTCGCCGCAACAAACCAAGTGTAGCAGGGCCCCTACTGGGCAGTCTGCACTATAAATCTAAAAACTTTGGATAATCAAATTTAGAATGGCTTTCTTTACGTGAATGTACGTACGATTACAGTAAACGTCAAAATTATACAAAAACGAAGAGAAATATGTATCTATTACATTGTATCTATTGATAGAATGGAATAAGCAAAGGGCATAAAATTTGAACCATTAATTACACTCATTTCAAGCAACATGTAAATGCATAAATACTACTGTAACTTAAATGCACATGGCATGTATGGTCGCCATGAAAACGCATCGAATACGAACGACTATTTAAATGGGTCTACTCGTAATATCTGTAAACGACCGCAGATGTGCATGTACACTTGTCGAAAATACTCTATGTAGAAGTAAAATTTTCTTTATTTGCATAATCCAAGAAACAAAACGATAAACTCCATTTGTATTCCACAGCAAACACGTTGTCACGTGTACAGACCACGACACACTTAGTCCGTGCCGATCAGATATCTTCAATCAGAGAAAATATCAGAGTAGAATATTTACCCTGAATTGTGCATGAATCCCTATACCGTATGATTTACTGGCCAGAATTTTGCAGATTTGTAAATCAGGAAATCATTTAGATACATAAATTGCGCATTATCATATAATTTGCATATGCAACACTGTACGAGTGTATGGGATTGGAGAGAGAGAGAGAGAGAGAGAGAGAGAGAGAGAGAGAGAGAGAGAGAGAGATATCGGTGATCTAGTTGGCTGGTATATTTATTTCTCACTTTCAATAGAGGATTTTTGTTTTGTCTAGGAGTGAGAGGTCCATCTTATCATTATTCAAACTTTCTATCCTCAAATACACCATGCCAAACACGCAAAGTGATTGACTGTATATTTTTGCAAGTTGACATTGAGATTAGAAATATATAATGGGTGAAATTTTAATATTTCATGTTTATAAATTTCTTGCACTGTATTTTACCACTTTATATACAAAGAAAATATTTCTTAGTAAAAATAGATATAAAATCCACGATCGTTATCTCATTTCATAAGAAGGGCATGCAGCAACACAAAATGTATTAACGAAGCAAAATGTAACAAACTATTATTTTCTTCAATTACTTCCGTTTATACTAATTAGGCACGCATTAGATCTTGTATATATATCTATGACATTTTGCGTCATTACATTATGCGTTAAACTCGACGCAAATTGTACTAATGCAAAATGTAAAATTTGAGTTGATAATATTTTGCATCGTTATCAGGCACATAGAATCAAGGGGAGGGGACAAAGGGGCCTGTCCCCCACCTTTATTAAAAAAAAATTATTTGTTATTTTGTAAATACTTATGCGATTCACAAAGAAACACTGAATCTTGAAAGTTGTACTATATATTCGTTTATATATTCCCCTTAAACATATATATTTGTGTAATCAACTGTTTATTTTGGATTGCTAATGGATTGCTAATGTAATACCCGTATTTTCGCCCAGATGTATATTTCTATATCTACGTTTGTATGTGATCATCGGTAAATTTTTAATAGTGCACGCAATGTATCCAACCAGATACTCAGTGTATATGTACGTGCATAATCAGATTCCTGATTTTTTATACTGCAAAACCCCTGATCATGAGTCAAGCATTCAATACATGGAAAAATATTCGACTCTGATATCTCCCCTGAAAACACCCTGATTGGTACGGGTGAAGTGAGTCGGAATAATGGAATGACAACGTATCATTTTGTTTCGTGAATTTATCAGAATAAAGAGAATCTAACATTTTCGGTAAGTGTACATCTCCGGTACTTGTTGAATAGATGTCCGCATTTGATGCGGGGTTTTCTTTTTGCGAGTATGCTATGTGCATTACATATGCACATGCACCTGTATTTTGCAAAATGTATATATTTTATGCCCTTTGCTTATTCCATTCTATCAGTATGTAATTGGCAAATGATTTCTCCGCATTTATTAATTTCATGATAAACTGCAAATACTTGCATGCACTTGCAAGTATGCAAGAAAAACTTTTTTTGCATTTTGGTCTAAATTATCTAAACTTTTAGAATGTTTCACTGATATATAATGTGTGTTTTGTAATTTTGAGCAATGCATGATGTTACAAAACGTGATTGTCTCTATTTCTCATTCCCTATACACGAACATTACTATCGGAGATGTGCACTGTTCAAGTCCAACTAGAAAATCACTCAGGTGTGACAATCACATTTGGGGTATATACTCAGGTGTGACAATCACATTTGGGGTATATACTCAGGTATGACAATCACATTTGGGGTATATACTCAGGTGTGACAATCACATTTGGGGTATATACTCAGGTGTGACAATCACATTTGGGGTATATACTCAGGTGTGACAATCACATTTGGGGTATATGCTCAGGTGTGACAATCACGTTTGGGGTATATAATCAGGTGTGACAATCACGTTTGGAGTACCTGTATATACGGGTAGAGTAGATTAGGCTACCGGAAAGAAATATGGCGGATAAGATGAGAAATGTGTACGTATTAATTGATTCATGTCAGCTTTAACCAACCACGCAGAAACACACAGATTAAGAAACTCGGTTGACTAAAAAAAAAGGTTCAAGAAGGCAAGCGAGATAAAATCATCAAAGGAACAAACGGTATCAACTTAAGAGGGTGACGAGCACATTATATCAGAAAGACTATGGTGATTTCATACGATGATGTAACGCCAGTTGTATTGAGTCTAAGAACTTGCAGCTAATCACAGACCAGCTCTGCAGTGTCCTTAAAATTTCTTGCCTGTAAATTCTTGGAATACATCATTTGCAGTAGCATCATGCAACAATGTTATCGACTGCACGTCCTGACAGATGCCTGGTTTGGCTTCGGGAAGAGGAGATTCTGTGAAATCCAACTTTTCAGTATTCTCCAGGATTTTGCTAGAAGTGCAGACAACAAGGATCAAACAGATGGAATGATGCTATTCTGCTAGAGTTTTCAAAGGCCTTCCTCAAGGTAGTCACCAAAGACCTCTGCATAAACCCCACCATTATGGCATCAGAGGCAGCATCCATGCGTGGATTTGATTTCATAAATGGAAGAGAAATAAAGCTTATAGGAGTTATGAGATTGATCACTGTTCGTTATCTTCACTTTTCATTAGAAGGTAGCGCTTCGAAATCAGCACCAGTTAAATCAGGAATGTCACAGGGCAGTGTCCTTGGTTCTCTCATGTTCTTATTATTTATCTACCAAAGTCTCTGTCCAAATCATCAAAAGTGAGACTCTTTGCTGGTGAATGCACCCTTTAAGGTATTCCATGTATAATGAAAGGATAATGAACAATTTTAAAGGATTTAAATCAACATAAATGTTTATTGTTAAATAATCATGAAAGTGAAGCAGATGAAATTCACATGACTGGTGAATGATTAGAAGCTGACCTTTTTGCACTTAAGACTTTTTAGAAGAGTTGTCTGCCCTTGTAAAAATAAGAAAAATCTAATTTTCTAAAAATGTGTGTGGTCAATGATTAATTTTATTTCATATTTTTATTAAGAGAAAGTGTATGTAACTTTCTACCAAGAGATTTGTATGAAAATATAATTTCTTTTTAAAATATTGTAATAAAACATGCTTTTCCCATATACCTCAATGTTAAATTCTAGGTGAAATAAATTAAGCAACAAAATTTTGAAAATTCCTATAGTGGATTATTTTTATTTGATGAACCCTTCAAAATGATACCATGATTACAAAAATTCCACCATCCATTTATTAGATATGAAATATGGTCATTATACATTGAATACCTTAATAAAAAATAACATATATATACGTAACCACCAGTTAAGAGGTAGGAAAATAGCAAATCCATCGGAAACTATCGGAACCACCATATAAGACAAGTCTGCCATAAAGCTAATTCCACCTGAGCATTCTTGCAGAGTAATATTTCCAATGACCACCAAGACTCTGAGTTACACTACTTTAGAGCGACCTATCATGGCGTATAGAGAGGAAATATAAGCGACATAAAACATGTTAAAGACGCCCAACAGGAGATGAGGGTATTGGCTAAAGCAGAGATGATATATAGGATTGTGAACCTAGAGGACCTAGCTGTCCCCATCATGTCGTGTACCTACTGCTGCCAACATTAAGGTACACACAAAGACATTCCGTGAGTCATAAGCAAGAACCTCGGCGTACCAAAACTCCCTTTCCCTGTCTCAATACGTGCATGGAACTCCCAGTCATATCTGACACAAGGGATATATTTGTGTGTTCCTTAATGTTGGCAGCCATAACCCTTAACTCTCGATCGATCGAATTATCTAGCCATTGGACCGGATAAAAAGGAATTTCAAAGCTTTCACTCGAAAGAAGTCGATATATACAATAGTCTCTTTTAACTTACACTTGTGGAATCTACCAACACCTGCACGAGTCTGAAACAGTACGACAACAGTACAACAATACCCTACATACACTATCAGGACTCACCAGGTCCCTGTCCACCTATTGTTGTATTTGCGCAGGCGCATGATTCAATGACCTCTCCCTCAACACAGCCTGAAAAATATAGGGATGCATTCAAATGAACATCAATTTCAGTAAGTCCTTATCTTCCCTGTGAACCTATGTCACTGAAACAGGTATGAAATATGATTTTTAGATCTATATCAAAGGGCTATAACGGAAAAATGAAGTGTGTCTATAGATTTGTAACATTTTTTCCAATAACTTGTACATGTAATCATATTTTCTTTTGCAACGAAAAACATAATTTTCTTTAATCTATGCATAATTAAGGAGAGCCACCTTAACGAAAAATCATCATAATTGAATTTATTATTTTCTGACTCTAATATATATTATTCACATTTACTGAATCTTTTCCTCCCATTTCCTATTTCTTTTGAAGTTGAAATGGCTTCCATGACAATGAATGCTTGGTTGTTGCAAACTAGTTCGATCCGGATTTTAGTACCATCGGTCCGCATAATCATTACATAATTCATGGAGTGTCGTCAAAGTGATAGGTTGCATTGGCTGTTCCATTTAAAGGAACGAAATGGTAAACAATATGGCAATATAAAAATGCATAAGAATATAAACAATAAAATGTCTTTCTTTGTTGTATCGGGTGATAAAGGTAGCAATCAATGCAAAAAAAAAGTCATCACCCGCTAAAACAACAAAGAAAGCATTTTAATGTTTAAGTGAATGTAAGTTTTTGAATTATTTTTTAAAGAGGGAATTTGTTTGGAACGGAAACAATTATCATAAACAAACAAACAATGGGTACATCCATTGTTTTGCAGTAATTCAATATCTCTTCCGTTAAAGAGGTAAAACCTGCCCCTCCCCCCTATATATATATAATTTAAAAGAATAAAATTCAAAATCATCACATATTAATCAACGATCAGTTCCTGCTAGTATTTTCGCCTTACGGCTCTTCAGGCAGTTTGTCTTCATAACAATACAAAATAAGCAATACAAAATAGATAGTTGGGCAGACACGAACCCCTGGACACACCAGAGATGGGATCAGGTGTCTAGGAGGAGTAAGCATCCCCTGTTGACCGGTCACACCCGCCGTGAGCCCTATACGTTGTCCAATCCTAATTTGAATTCAATGAACATTGAAGGTAACGAACAGCGATTAATCTTATAACACCTATAAGGAATACAAAATAGAGAGTTTGGCAAACCCCTATCCCTTTTGACAATACCATAATTGAAATTCAAAATTATTTATCCCATTTTTTTTTTTAATTTCATGACTGGGACAAGAGTAAAGCAGTAACATAGCTACCTATACACAAGTACGTACATAGTTTTACATCATTTTGCGAAAATAAAAATAAAAATATTGGTGGAAAACGAATCTAAAATATAAAAAATATATATATACAGGCAATAATTCTAAAATGTGTGATTTGTACGTGCCTCTCCATTGGTTATAAAATATGAAAATTATTATCGTTTTAACAATATATACTCTGGGCAAACAGGTAGATAGGGGAATGGACCCGATACCATATGAGAACAGTTACAGTCTCTTTTAGCATCATTTCAATTATCGTTTGTGCACATTCATGTGCAAAACTTTTAGAAAATATTGTGAAACAAAATCGCATTCAAATACAGTTGTACAACTGTGTGAAGTCAATGTTAATTTATTTAATTTAGAATAACATCGACTATATATTAATTGGAGATATTGGGTGTGATATACATGTAGCATAGACTATACATCCAAGTTAGCTGACTTTTTTTTATTTTTCAAAGGGTCATAAAGGTGGTCGGGAAATAAATTGCCAACAGACAGCAGCATTCCTTGATTTAGATGCATTTCTCTTCATGTCCTCTCCTGAAAGTTTTCCATGATGTCTCAGGGTTAGGATTGGGATGCAAGATGTACAGTACATATATATGATGTAAGAATATCCACTGTTTGTACACATAATCATTTCTGTACTTACAAAGTTTTAAAAAATAAATAAATAAATTATGGTACATGTAATGATTTTCTTAATGCATTGATGATTAAAACCTTAGGCAAAGACTTATAAGAACATAAATTTATGAGTTTTTATGATCAAATTTGGTCTATTTTGCATGTTTATGTTTTGTACCTATCTGTCTAGCAACTCTTCATGTTTTTGGCAAATAGAAATTTAACCAATCTAAGGACATATGCTAAGTTTCTCTGCAATTATTTTTTCATCTCCTCGATATGACGAATTCTTGCATGATTTCCAAAATAATTTTTAAAAGGGGTATTAGCTGTAATTTTGTCACCAAAAATTGAATTCAATAAAAATTGCTCTAAATTATATATTTCAGTAATAACACAAATATTCAATTATTTCAAACACCTTTTTAATCTCAAAGCAAGCAAATGTAATTTTAATGATTAAATAATTATAATCTTGCAAGCCAATAATTCTTCTTTATATATTTCTTTACACTAAAAGCGGTTATTAAATGTAGTTTTATTAGGTTTCTCTTGGTTTTTGGTTGTTGTTTTTTCCTTTTACAAAAGAAATATTTTTATTAGTCAGTAATACGTATTCCTTTGCCATTGGGATATATCAGCTGATTTTACATTTTTACTTGCCACAACTAGGAACTATCAAAATATGTTAACTCTAGACTAAATCAAACCTGAGAATTTTGTAGAAAGAAAATAGAATGCAAGTGAATTGTACCTGAAATATCACGACAAATCATTTTTTATTTAGAAACGTGTATGTCTTTAATTGAAACTTACCATTCTTGGTTAAAGAGTATTTATTTATGTTTTGGAAAGAAGCCAATTTCATTACAAGGGGAATGGGTAATGAAGAAATACTAAAGTTGACATTGGGATCATTTGAAATCTTTTTTAGCTCACCTGAGCTGAAAGCTCAAGTGAGTTTTTCTGATCACCCGTATTCCGGCGTCCGTCCGTCTGTCCGTCCGTCTGTCCGTCTGTAAACTTTTCACATTTTCAACTTCTTCTCAACAACCACTGGGCCAATTTCAACCAAAGTTGGCACAAAACATCCTTAGGTAAAGGGAATTCTAATTTGTTAAAATAAAGGGCCAGGCCACCTTCCAAGGGGATATAATCAAGAAAAGGTAAAAATAGGGTAGGGTCATTAAAAAATCTTCTCAAGAACCACTGAGCCAGAAAAGCTGAGATTTATATGAAAGCTTCTTTATATAATGCAGATTCTAAATTGTTAAAATCATGGCCCCCGGGGGTCGGATGGGGCCACAATAGGGGATCAAAGTTTTACATACAAATATATAGGGAAAATCTTTAAAAATCTTCTTCTCAAGAACCACCGAGCCAGAAAAGCTGAGATTTATATGAAAGCTTCTTTATATAATGCAGATTCTAAATTGTTAAAATCATGGCCCCCGGGGGTCGGATGGGGCCACAATAGGGGATCAAAGTTTTACATACAAATATATAGGGAAAATCTTTAAAAATCTTCTTCTCAAGAACCACTGAGCCAGAAAAGCTGAGATTTATATGAAAGCTTCCTTATATAATGCAGATTCTAAATTGTTAAAATCATGGCCCCCGGGGATCGGATGGGGCCACAATAGGGGGTCAAAGGTTTTTTTGTTGTTGTTTGGTTTTTCTTTCGGTTTTTTTTTTTTTTTTTGATATAGTGCAGATTTAAGTTTGTTAAAATCATGGACCCCGGGGATTGGGATTGGATGGGGCCTCAAGGGGTGCATCAAAGTTTTACATACAAATTTATAGGAAAAATCTTTAAAAATCTTCTTCCCAGAACCACTAAGCCAGAAAAGCTGAGATTTATATGAAAGCTTTCTGATATAGTGCAGATTCAGGTTTGTTAAAATCATGCCCCCCCCCCCTGGAGTAGGATGGGGCCACAATAGGGGATCAAAGTTTTACATACAAATAGATAGGGAAAATCTTTAAAAATCTTCTCAAGAACCATTGGGCCAAAGAAGTTCACATTTACATGAAAGCTTTCTGACATAGTGTAGATTCAAGTTTGCAAAAACCATGGCCTCCAGGGGTAGGTTTGGGGCCATAATAGGGACTACGGTTTTACATGCAAATAGATATGGAAAATCTTCTGATATGGACCAAGGTGACTCAGGTGAGCGATGTGGCCCATGGGCCTCTTGTCTTAATATGGGCTCTTGGTTTATAAATTATCAAAATCAGAAATTGTAGGTGATACTTGCTGATATCTTCCCAGATATGGTGCAGATAAATATACAATAAAATCAGTATTATCACAATTTTACAGTTTATTTGACTAACAATTATGTTGTGTGTATTTTTCAAGCCTTATGAATTTTGATTGCAGTCTAATGACGGTTGTTTAAATCAATGTAATACATGTACTATTATTTTTTAGGTCTATGGGTACAATGCTATAATGCCCTGAAAAATCTTTTGTGTAGCATCGTCACACCTGTTATGTAAATAAGATATTTACAAACTATAAGATTACTACCGTAAATTTCCACCTCACACGGCTCAATTATCACCACATCAATCTGGTTAGATTGGTTGATGTAGAGCAACACCTGAACACCACTGTGGCCCTCAGGGAATATGATGGTGTTCTGTAGGCTGGGACTTGGTTCCTCGTCATGGTACACAGGGTGAAGGTGGACCAGATCACTATATGTCACTGTCTGGTTTGTTATGAAGAGGTAATATCCACCATGACGGACAACTATAAATGACGTAAGTGAAAGGTTTAGTTTCAGCTACATTTAGTGACACAGTCAGTGCAAAAACCATAGATTGGAGAATCTACGAACACCTAAAAATCAAATCGTATTTTCTTATGTAGCAATATAATAATATAGTGACCAATTCGGATTTCTTTGTTTATCTTGAAAATGAGACATGTTTACTAATTTGAAAAGCGACCAAAAAGTTCCTCGCTTTGTCAGTTCATCTTTACAAAGCATTTTCATCCAGCTTGGATTCATACAAAACCACTTCTGATGATAAAACTCCAGATTCGGGTTTTAAAAACTACATATGTACATGTTTTACCAAACACTTAAAGGATTTGTAATCCAGATTTTGTTTTGTCATATTCAAGCAAGCACATACGGAGAGGACTTATATAGGCAGTGCCTGCTGTCCAATCCTATTGTGAATTTTCATAATAGTTTAAATTAAGATTAAGCACATTATCTGGAAATGCATAAAAATCCTTGTTCTTTAATAGAGGGCGAAGCCCTCTCACGGCCCGAAGGGCCGTGAGAGCGGAGCTCTCCTTATACCGAGCGAAGCTCGGACGGGCCGAAGGCCCGTCCGCGAAGCAAGGCTCTAAAGGTAACACGTATGTAAAAGAAAAAAGTCAAAATCAGCAAAAGAAAAAGAGATAATCTCTATATACGTTCACTGAAATTTTCGTGATCCATATGGGCGCCGCCATTTATTTTTTCCATTACTGTGATAGTTGGACTTTTGTTTTATTATTTTACATTATACTTTGATTTAATCCAGATTCTCATTCATTCATTCATGCTTGCATTCATTCATGCGCAGCGCTACTAACTACAGTTTTGTGTGTATGTGTTTAAATAAACCTAAACACCCCTATTTCTTATAATGGTTAAGTCCAGGTCTGGGGTATTGAATAGCCTAGGTGAAAGTATGTACATTTTAATAGGTAATGTACTGGGTTTAAATTTCTATTGGCTGGTTATTTGTATTTTGGCCAATGGTAGACCCTGGCGGGAATTTCAGGGTGCTTGCAGGTATTTTTTTTTTAAAAGTGAGTAGTTAGTGAGTTGCTAGACCAGGAGAAGAATAGTTTGTCTTACATAGGTGTGACTACATTTTATAAATCTAAAAGTACTTGGATTGTTCTATACAACACCTTTACCTGTAAGTAAAATAAGCCATTTAAAATCTATAAAATCACTTATTTAATTCTATATAAGTAATTAATGAATGAGAAAAGTTATATTTTAAATCAATTGCCAAACTTGTATGAAAGAGAAGAATGGAAGCTGCTAAATGTTATGAATATCTATTCAGCTATTGCAAGTTTTTATTTTAATTCATGTATCCTTAAATAAGAAGGGTTTGTGAATATTGTTATAATTGCTGTTTTAATAGGTCAGTATATATAAAGCCCAGTTTTGAGCCAACACTGTATAAGGGGCTAACTCGGTTCCATAAACCGGTATGTAATGTACATATAATTGACCTAATCTAATTACTATATTTTAATCACAGAAATAATGTAAACTATAAATTAATGGCCTAAACATTAATTTGTATTAATTGAATGTTCTGTGTATTTGTTATTGTTGAAATATCATGTCTTAGTATTGTCTTTGTGTTGTTTGTATGTTTATATATTGTCATTGTTTTAGGGTCATCACATCTCATCTCGTATATGTTTTACTCCGTATGATTGATGAAATAAATGAACTCACTACCCTACAACCATCTTGTGAAATTCATATTCAAGAACGGTTACAAAAAATGGCGCCCAACGTGATTTAGGAAAACAAATTGGTGGATCCAATTGATGGTTCCCGCGCACTTCATCCCGTGTACGAACGGTGCTCCATATATGACGTCATCAACCGGAAGTGGCATTCTCAACTTAATGCGTGTTTCACTTCAACTGTGTTGTGATTGTACTGTGATTTCAAGTGTGTATTCGTGAATGTGTTTTGTGAATTAATTCACTAGGACTAGAAACTGATGACTTGGTAAGCCAAACTTTATTTTGCATTGAAATTGTTTTAAGAACAAGGGTATACCTCATATGTGTCACGTGAATCTGATCGATCAGCTGTTAACACCAAATCAATTCAATTTCTGTGCTATTTTTAAGACTGTATATTCACTGCATCATGATTGTATTTTTTGTGTGTGTTAAAAAACCATGGTATATTTCAGTGAGAGTGGTGTTTGAGAGCGGTTCGATTCTTTAAAAAATAAAAAATATATATATATAAAAAATATTTAATCCGTAAATATCCGGAAGTATTACTTTAGTGTAAACTATACCGGTCTTTAATACCCTACTAAATAACATCCGGTAAAAACAAAACCACGTTTGAAAATCAGGGATTCATTTCAGTTGGCGTGAAATAATATAATTATAGCTGTTGGTGGTTTGTGTTTCATTTGTCTGTAAGAGTCAACATTATTTCAAGGGTATTTCTTTAAATCAAAGGTTTTGATTTGACTTAAACAAAATGTAGGTTAACATTTTGTCCCTATTCACGAGATTGTGTGAGAAGTACGTTGTTTACTAATTTGCGCTTGCTTGCAGCGTTCATATATCCATTAATCATCATTAGCCAAAGTTAGGTAAGTGGAAAACGTTATAGTTTGGAAATATAGTTGCGTTTGTGTACGGTACCATTGTGTACGTGTTGTCTGGTTGACTAGTTCAAAGGGATTTAAATTTTCCCAATCTGACATCCATAGGTATACCATTCAGAGATCATTTTGTCTGTTATCATCATCCTTGACTTTGCTCGTATATATCCCAGCTTAGATTCATTGCATTGTTTATTATTGCAGGTTATCAATTAGTACATTAGATACTTGATTTTTTTGGTCAACGTGCCGGTTTCTTGATTTTCATTTGTTCGCGGCGGGTTCTTAATTTTCATTTCTACGTGGCGGTTTCTTGAACTTAATGTTCTTAATTATATGATAGTCATTAAGTTTGTTTAGTTCTTAGGTTCATTAAGTACAATTTAATTAGGTTACAATCTAATTAGTTTCTATTAGTTAGTTATACACTTAATATATTTGATTTTGTTTCAGGAGTTTAGAAATTATATTTAGTTTTGATACTGCATTGAATTTAGAATTTAGTTATTGAAGTTTTTCCCCCCAGGTGTAATTAGACTAAACCATTTCAGGTATATTAGATGTAGACTTAAGGTTGAAGTAACTAGTGTTACTTTATTTAGAATTAGGTTTACAGAACTTCTACTTAGATTGTATTAATTGTGTTTGGTTAAACTGCAATCATGAGTACAGACAACCCAGGAACATCAGAGGAATTAACTGGCACCGAACTAAAACAATTAGCACATGCTTTCAAGGAGTTAGGAGTAAAACCGAAATCAAAATCTGCAAAGGATCTCAAATCATGGATGATCAATTATGCAAATTGGACAGCGCCTAGAGTTTCGCAAGGAGAAATGCCTGATGCACATGAGACAGGTGGTGCTACTAGTAGTACTCAATATTCTGCAACTACTTTTGCATCTCATCCACCCAAACTCCCAGTATTTTCTGGAGATAAGAAAAGTGACACTTCATATGACCTATGGCGTTATGAAGTGAGATGTCTGATGAAAGATGATGTAAGAGCTACCACTATTTTACAAAGCATTAGAAGATCATTACGAGGAAATGCAGCTCGGGTGTTGATGAGACTTGGAACAGATGCGTCTATTGAAAACATATTACATAGGTTTGACAGTGTATATGGCACTGTTGATGATAATGAAAATCTACTATCCCAGTTCTATAGTGCATCACAAGGAGGAAGTGAAGATGTGTCAGAGTGGAGCTGTAGGTTAGAGGACTTGCTCAATAAAGTGATTCAGAACGGCGAGGTCACTCCAACAAATACAGATCAAATGTTAAGAAATATGTTTTGGAATGGACTAGCAGAAAATCTTAAAGATATCACTGGACATATTTTCAAAGAATGCACCAACTTTGATGAATTGAGACGGGCAGTAAGGAAAGTTGAACAAGATAAACTTAGAAAAGGAAACATCAAGAAAACTAACATTCACCAGACAGTTGCTAGTACAAGTAATGTGCAAATGGATGAATTGAAGGCAATGATTCAGAAAATGGATACAAAAATGAATCAGATGAAAGAGGACATAGATGATGTCAGAAAGAAGTATCATGAATACCAAGATCAAGGACACAAAGGACAGCAGCATGGGCAGTATAAAAACAAAAGAAGATATGCACAGGAAAATGAGAATGATAAGGAAGTTGTATGTTACAGATGTGGTCAGGTAGGACATCTGAAGTACGGATGCAGAGTGAGATTAGACCACAAGAAAGATTTAAACTCATCTCGGCCAGTATCAAGACGCGGACGCTAGGTCGACAAGAAACAAAGCGTCAATCAGCAGTTATCATAGGAGATCCAACAGAAGTTAAGATTAAAGTAAATGGGATACTTACTACTGCTTTACTGGATACAGGGTCTACAGTATCAACCATTTGCGAATCATTTTATCAAGAGTATTTCCACGATGTAGAAATTCAAAACATTGAAGATATGTTTCAACTGCAGTGTGCAGATGGAAGCAGTTTACCTTATAAAGGAGCAGTTGAGCTAGATATTTCTTCAGATGGACTTGGTGATTGCAGTAAGCATACTTGTTTATTACTGGTTGTGGATGATACAAGCTATCACAGGGATGTGCCTATTCTTTTAGGTACAAATATTCTTAAATCCTTGATGGAGGAAACAAAGAATAGTAACGGAGATAGGTACTTACAAACTGCAAAGTTGCATGAGCCCTGGTTTAGGACTTTTCGATGTCTAACACTTCGAGAGAAGGAACTGATCAGGAACAACTACAGATTAGGTGTATTAAAATCTGCAGAGAGAAAACCTGTTATTATTCCCCCAAATGGAGAGGTGACGATTGAAGGATATGCTGATAAGACTCTCCCTTATCATCAGACAGTCGCTCTAATACAGGATGCGGGAAAGTCAGTTATTCCAAAAGATTTAGACATCATCCCAAACCTTATTGAGTATAACTACAATGTTACAGGGCCAGTGCCAGTGACTATCAGTAATGTCACAACCAGGACAGTAAAAGTTTCACCCAAAGCAATTATTGCAGAGTTACAAGCAGTCACTGTGGAAGACATGCCTGAACCTACAACAATTATTCAGGATGTTACAGAAACAAACTTCCAGATATCCAAAGAAAACCTGAATGAGCAGGAGTACATTAAAGCTAAGGAGATGATTGCAAGAAACAGAGGTATTTTCTCATGTGGAGATACAGACATTGGACATGTTACTGCAGTTAAGCATCGGATAGAATTGACAGAGGATACACCATTTAAACAACGACACAGACGGATACCTCCAGGAATGTTTAAAGAGGTTAGGGATCATCTTCAACAGTTGTTGGAAGCTGGAGTAATTCGGAAGTCAAAGTCGCCATTTTCAAGTAATGTGGTTCTGGTGAAGAAGAAAAATGGTGAACTAAGGATGTGTGTGGATTATAGACAGTTAAATAGTAACACCAAGAAAGATGCTTATGCACTCCCACGCATAGAGGAAATATTGGACAACCTATCCGGAAACTCTTACTTCACAGTGCTTGATGCTAAATCAGGCTATCATCAAATTGAAATTGCTGAGGATCATAAAGAGAGGACAGCTTTCACTGTTGGTCCCTTAGGTTTCTATGAATACAACCGGATGCCATTTGGACTTTCAAATAGCCCGGCAACTTACCAAAGACTCATGGAAGATTGTCTGGGGGAACTCCATCTCAACATTTGCTTTATATTCCTGGATGACATCATCATATTCTCCAAGACATTTGAAGAGCACTTGGAGCGACTACAGCTAGTATTTGACAAGTTGAAAACAGCAGGGCTAAAACTATCACCCAAGAAATGTACATTCTTTCAGGAGAAGGTCAAATACGTGGGACACATCGTTTCAAGTGAAGGCATTGCAACAGATCCTGATAAAACCAACAAAGTTCTCCAATGGCCGACTCCCACATCGCCTGAGGATGTTAGGAAATTCTTGGGATTTGTTGGTTATTATAGGAAGTTTATCAAGGATTTCAGCAAGATAGCTGGCCCTGCTATGAGTTTCTTTAGGGATCACTCTTTGTTATCTTCACCTTTTTCCAGTAAGACACGACCATAACGATATGCTTAGAACACGTGCTTATTTTTGCGCGGACCTCAAAGATTTTAACCACATGTATATGTCGGCATCCTCTGCTTCCATTCAGTAGGTCTTTATCGATATTAAAAACATGCAGTTGAGCTTTCCAAGATAAATGCTTATTTTGTAATTCGCTCAAGCGATAATCATTTTAAATCTCATACGTAATGAGAATTTCTTATCAACAAATTAGGTTTGCAATGGTTTCAAAGGAGACAAATGAACTACATCTAATTTTCCATTTTGTTTTTGTTATCTTGCAGCGCTGTGGTCCATAAATCAAATCATTGGATTGGAACGCTGGATTCGGACTAGCTGAAACGTCTTAACGTAAGAGAGAAGAATGGTCCATGTTAGGGTACAGTGCACGCTGTCTGTTGTTATGATGTATATTATTTTTTCTTATGAAAAACAAATACCATTTCATCTACGTTTCCTCGGAAAGAGTATTGATGGATTCGAAGTTGTCTTTTCTCAATATAATGTTACATTTAGAAAAGCAGTAAAACTCTGTGTCAATGTTTGTGAAGACCCCTGGTGGTGTAGCGCTCTTCACAAATGTGCTGATAGACCCCGAACATTCCAGTGTGATGTTATTTGTCCATGGAAATCTGAAACTATGTCTAACAAACCTGGAAATCAATTCTGCATTCTGTCTGAGGTTTGTATTGAGTTACATAGTACATATAAGTATTGTGTTACGAATTAACCTTTTCGTTTCGTTTCTGGCAATGTGTACAACTTTCAGGCTTGGATTTCTCAAAAAATTCTCAAATATGACCCGCCATGATTTTCAATCCTGGCACATTCTATCCTAGTCGGTCAGGTTATGATCTCAATCCTGGCCAATAACATGGTCTTATCCAAAGGACTGCCCCATTTCGTCGCCTCTTACGACAAGCTAGGGGTACAGTGGACCTATTCTAACCCAGATTCCCACGGGACTACAGAATGCCATCGTCGGAAACCCACGGTCGGTCGTACTTCTTTTAAGTCCAGTGGGACACAACGCCGATATTTTCCCTGCAAGATGTTTTATCGGCTTCTATGTGCGATTGGTCGCTTTACTATTCCTTGTTGCGATTATCAACTAATGAAATAGCCTCCTATTTCCAGTGTTCGGGAGCATAGAAAAAAACATGGTTTTCGAAGGGAAAATTTTGACAAGTTACAAAGCTTTCAGCGGGATGCTTTACAACTTCTTTGTCAGCTTGTTTTGAAATTAATTTTATTCGTAATATAAACATACCTAACAACTTATCTCTTTCCCCCTTCATCTGGTCCACTTTCGTGACTATTGAATCGTTGAGTTTGCATACCCGATTTAATTTATTCGTACAGCAGACAAATGATGCGTCTGTTGGGTGAAAGTTGAGGCACTCTAGAGCATAGTTGTACTGTTCAAGTGAAGGTTTTTGACGACACTGACGCTTAAAGTTTTCAGAATACTTACGGCGATTCCCATTGGTCCTCAATAGGTCACGTAAGGTCATGCTTTTTAATGAATTACTCGAAAATATCGGCGTTGTGTCCCACGGGAGGTAGAGGAAGTGTGACCGACCGTGTGTTTCCGACGATGACAGAATGTCGGAAATAGTAAAGTTATTCTTAAACTTTCTTTAAAAACTTAGTATAAATAATCACACGTTTTGACGCTTTTCATTGTAGCATTTTGCTTTCCTGGAGTGTTGTTTGTCAATATATATGGAATGGAGTTGTAGAAAATCAATTCCTGGGCATTTCTCGTCGCCATATAGATCTGACGCTTCAACTTAACAATACTAGCTTTGGAAGTGAAATGGCCGTGTATTTCAACAATAGATATATCTTCAAAATATTATGTCTTTGGCCAGCAGTTTTCAATATTTTGAACATTATCGTTCGATTATTTGTTACACAAGTTAGCCTTAACGTGTACTGTATGCATTTGTAAGAAATATATTCGAAGGATTGCACCACGTTTTCAGTAGTAATGGGCTGTAGAAAACCACGAAAATACTACCTCTTATTGACGGGGTTTATCTACCTCCTGTAGGAAATCATATTAGTCTGAATGACTAAAGTAAAATAAAAACGTCCCACGTTAGTGGAATGTTATCAGGAGCTTGTACGCCGCATAAACACTATATTGGACGAGATCGCAATATTCCATTATCTATAGAATATACTGTTCCATTCATATCGTTGCAGGCAAACCAGATTGGCCCGAATGGTAAGTTTTTGTTGTCATCTATCGCTGACTTATTCTTTCGTCCAATTTCAAACCTAAGACTATAACCACGTTCATTTTCCATAAAATCCATCTGCATTATCCACAGTTTTATTAGCAAGAAATCTAAAATCCATCTGTATTATCCAGTTTTATTAGCAAGAAATCTAAAATCCATCTGTAATATCCACAGTTTTATTAGCAAGAAATCTAAAATCCATCTGTAGTATCCACAGTTTTATCAGCAAGAAATCTAAAATCCATCTGTATTATCCACAATTTTATTAGCAAGAAATCTAAAATCCATCTGTAGTATCCACAGTTTTATTAGCAAGAAATCTAAAATCCATCTGTATTATCCAGTTTTATTAGCAAGAAATCTAAAATCCATCTGTAGTATCCACAGTTTTATCAGCAAGAAATCTAAAATCCATCGGTAGTATCCACAGTTTTATCAGCAAGAAATCTAAAATCTAAAATCCATCTGTAGTATCCACAGTTTTATCAGCAAGAAATCTAAAATTCATCTGTATTATCCAGTTTTATTAGCAAGAAATCTAAAATCCATCTGTAGTATCCACAGTTTTATTAGCAAGAAATCTAAAATCCATCTGTAGTATCCACAGATTTATTAACAGGAAATCTAAAATCCATCTGTAGTATCCACAGTTTTATTAGCAAGAAATCTAAAATCCATCGGTAGTATCCACAGTTTTATCAGCAAGAAATCTAAAATCTAAAATCCATCTGTAGTATCCACAGTTTTATCAGCAAGAAATCTAAAATTCATCTGTATTATCCAGTTTTATTAGCAAGAAATCTAAAATCCATCTGTAGTATCCACAGTTTTATTAGCAAGAAATCTAAAATCCATCTGTAGTATCCACAGATTTATTAACAGGAAATCTAAAATCCATCTGTAGTATCCACAGTTTTATTAGCAAGAAATCTAAAATCCATCTGTAGTATCCACAGTTTTATCAGCAAGAAATCTAAAATCCATCTGTATTATCCACAATTTTATTAGCAAGAAATCTAAAATCCATCTGTAGTATCCACAGTTTTATTAGCAAGAAATCTAAAATCCATCTGTATTATCCAGTTTTATTAGCAAGAAATCTAAAATCCATCTGTAGTATCCACAGTTTTATCAGCAAGAAATCTAAAATCCATCGGTAGTATCCACAGTTTTATTAGCAAGAAATCTAAACTCCATCTGTAGTATCCACAGTTTTATTAGCAAGAAATCTAAAATCCATCTGTATTATCCAGTTTTATTAGCAAGAAATCTAAAATCCATCTGTAGTATCCACAGTTTTATCAGCAAGAAATCTAAAATCCATCGGTAGTATCCACAGTTTTATTAGCAAGAAATCTAAACTCCATCTGTAGTATCCACAGTTTTATCAGCAAGAAATCTAAAATCGATCGGTAGTATCCACAGTTTTATTAGCAAGAAATCTAAACTCCATCTGTAGTATCCACAGTTTTATTAGCAAGAAATCTAAAATTCATCTGTATTATCCAGTTTTATTAGCAAGAAATCTAAAATCCATCTGTAGTATCCACAGTTTTATTAGCAAGAAATCTAAAATCCATCTGTAGTATCCACAGTTTTATTAGCAAGAAATCTAAAATCCATCTGTAGTATCCACAGTTTTATTAGCAAGAAATCTAAAATCCATCTATAGTATCCACAGTTTTATCAGCAAGAAATCTAAAATCCATCTGTAGTATCCACAGTTTTATTAGCAAGAAATCTAAAATCCATCTGTAGTATCCACAGTTTTATTAGCAAGAAATCTAAAATCCATCTGTAGTATCCACAGTTTTATTAGCAAGAAATCTAAAATTCATCTGTATTATCCACAGTTTTATTAGCAAAAAATCTAAAATCCATCTGTAGTATCCACAGTTTTATTAGCAAGAAATCTAAAATCCATCTGTAGTATCCACAGTTTTATTAGCAAGAAATCTAAAATCCATCTGTAGTATCCACAGTTTTATTAGCAAGAAATCTAAAATCCATCTGTAGTATCCACAGTTTTATCAGCAAGAAATCTAAAATCCATCTGTAGTATCCACAGTTTTATTAGCAAGAAATCTAAAATCCATCTGTAGTATCCACAGTTTTATTAGCAAGAAATCTAAAATCCATCTGTATTATCCACAGTTTTTTATTAGCAAGAAATCTAAAATCCATCTGTATTATCCACAGTTTTTTATTAGCAAGAAATCTAAAATCCATTTGTATTATCCACAGTTTTTTATTAGCAAGAAATCTAAAATCCATTTGTATTATCCACAGTTTTTTATTAGCAAGAAATCTAAAATTCATCTGTAGTATCCACAGTTTTATTAGCAAGAAATCTAAAATCCATCTGTAGTATCCACAGTTTTATTAGCAAGAAATCTAAAATCCATCTGTAGTATCCACAGTTTTTTATTAGCAGGAAATCTACGCATATTTTACATGTACTTGTATTTCTCAAACATAGACAACCCTTTAACCTTGAAAATGTACAGTTATGAGAAAAGCAAGTGAAAGTGCGTAAAGTGAATAAAAGAAATAGATATCAAAGTATGTTTCTAGCATGGATTATAATATGTAAACATTTAATCAATAAGTAGTAATATCTTAGCATGGATTATAATATGTAAACATTTAATCAATAAGTAGTAATATCTTAGCATGGATTATAATATGTAAACATTTAATCAATAAATAATAATATCTTAGTATGGATTATAATATGTAAACATTTAATCAATAAATAGTAATATCTTAGTATGGATTATAATATGTAAACATTTAATCAATAAATAGTATTATCTTAGAATGGATTATAATATGTAAACATTTAATCAATAAATAGTAATATCTTAGTATGGATTATAATATGTAAACATTTAATCAATAAATAGTATTATCTTAGAATGGATTATAATATGTAAACATTTAATCAATAAATAGTAATATCTTAGTATCTGGAAATTCATCACTACATAATGAGATTTGTATCATCATGTGACTGAAGGTTCGATTACAAACACAATAACTTTATGCTTTTTGTTTTACATTCTATTTGATAATCTTGTATTCATATTATAAAATCACAAACTGTAGGTAAACTGACTCGTTTTTGACAAAAGCATAGCGCTCAATGGCATAGCAGTAAAAATTCGAATTCATACTCTACATCGTCATAATGGCTGACTTCCTTAAGTGTGAACTTCATAACGAGTCCACCTGTTTTTCGATATTGGGAGTGTTCTTTGGTTAACTATTGCATACAGGTATTCGTTGTATCAAAGGTGATTTAAATAACCTCTCTACACTATAAAAAAACCGCCACTTTTTCGACTAACGGAACATGTATCATTAAAAGAAATCCATGCTTATAAAGCACTAGTGCTGTGGTGATTGGTTTTAATGTTTATGAAGGTAGTGTACATGTAGTACATCATTTTAATGTTTATGAAGGTACTGTTCATGTAGTACATCATTTTAATGTTTATGAAGGTATTGTACACGTAGTATATCATTTTAATGTTTATGAAGGTATTGTACATATAGTACATCATTTTAATGTTTATGAAGGTATTGTACACGTAGTACATCATTTTAATGTTTATGAAGGTACTGTACGTGTAGTATATCATTTTAATGTTTATGAAGGTATTGTACATGTAGTATATCATTTTAATGTTTATGAAGGTATTGTACACGTAGTATATCATTTTAATGTTTATGAAGGTAGTATACATGTTGTACATCATTTTAATGTTTATGAAGGGAGAGAGAGAGAGGGGGGGGGGGAGTTACATGAACCATGACTTGAATATCATACAATAATCATCATGGTCATCAAATTGTAGTTGCTGCTAACCAGACTGTCAGGATGGTGGGGAATGTGGCATACCATAACTTCTTATCCAAACATGGTATTGATACAATCACGATATGCCCTAGGAATAAAATGTTTCTCCATACTATAGGAGTGTATAGACCATGGATCAAAATATTGTTTGATCAAATAGTAGATGTGGCTTTGGTTGTAATATACAACCGACCAGAGGCGGCTGGTGAGTACGTACCTTCCTAACTGTATGTAAGTAGGGAGTACAATGTTTTCAATTATTTCATTGTCTTTCTTTATCACTAAAAATGGAATCGATTTCTTTCTTTTATGTTTGACCCATCAACGCAGTGAATTGGAAATATACGTATGTTTGTATGTATATGAGAAAACCCTCAAACGTATTACTTCACTGCCTACTTTATACATCTCCATAATTCTATCGCGTAGTTACGCAGGATAGTGAATATTCATTCCGACGTGGTTTTAAAATGTCGTGAGACTCTTTGTATATATATATATATATATATATATATATATATATATATATATATATATTCGAAAATGAGGCTGACCTACCTGAAGACAAAGTATAATGTTTGTAAGGCCAGCTTTGTTATGGAACAAACTTCATCATGCGCGTGAATAGATCGAGTCTATTAATCTATTGAAAGAAGGACCTCTCTCTCTTTCTCTGTCTCTGTGAATATATATATATACATGTGTATATGTAGAGAGAAAGAGAGAGAGAGAGAGTTTTCAATTATGACGCATACGCTGATCCCGGAATTTGTGAAGGGGGTGGGGGTCTAGCACTTGATCTTTTATCCCACCCAATTTACACCTTTGTTTGTGTACATAACATCATGGGGAAATCTTGAGACAGTCTATGCATGAAAATTATTAATTCATTACTTGTTTCCCAAGTTCTAGTCATTGTTATCGCTATACTCAGATCTGATTTTAAATATTAAAAACAAAAAACACAATTGGTCAGGGGTCTGGGGGCCCAAAAACTCTGCGGTAATTGGTGCATTCTGAGCAATTCCTGACACTTCTTTTTCACTTTTAAATTGTCTGCTTCTTAAACAAAATTTTGATGTTGCATATACTTTTTAAGAATTCTTAAGTGATATTGTATCTGACGAAAATATCGTAATTAGATGTCAGTGTTTCGTCTTATTTATCGTAGAATTAAATGATATACTGGTGTTGATAAATTTGAATGATGCAATTACATGCAACTATCCACCTTTCATATCATTTCGACTCAAAGTCTCGTTAGAATGGAATAACTGAAATGTCATATAATTGATTTCCATCACTTGTGTCCGACAAGGCAAGAACTTGACTTTGTTTGTAGTACAATTTGTAGAACATTTTCTACCATTTCAAAGCTTTGGTTTCGTTCCGTTTGGTAGGGAACAGATTGCATGACGTGCAGATACAGGTTGCAGACGATGAATCTTGGAGACCTTGTGGATTTTACAGAGGACCGGGGAAAAATCATCAAATCATATTTATTCTCTGTGATGAACCCGTGCGAGGAAACATCTTGATGATGAGGATACAGTCCACGCCAAATGTTAAAGAATATCTCCACATTTGTGAGATTGAAGTCTTTGAGAGAATATAGACTTCTTGGACTTTTGTTGATAATCATTGATTGCTGATTAGGGTGATAGGGATTTTTACAATTCAGCATGTGTATTGCCGTACATCCATTCTAAAGACCAATTCCAAGAAAAAGTCAGAAAGATCTGAATCATAATGAGGATATCAAATTCATTAGCATACAGAGTTGGAGATTGTGTTCTACTTGGCTTTGAACTGCCAACGGTACAACGCCTGTGAAAAGGTAATATAGGGTGTTCATTTGAAATTCGTTGTCAAAATTATCTTCATCCAATGGAGTGTAAAGTTTCTTGTAGAATGTAGTAAATTTTTCCGCTACACCATGTGGATCCGTGTGAATCACTCCATCTTCATCGCAGACCTCAGGATATACTCGTGATGATCTAGGCTTCCTGCGTTTAGTCAACTTCCAGAACAGCCGAACATCAACTTCAGCAGCTTGATCGATATCACTATATACCTTGTGCACATAGTTCTCATGTTCTGTGTCAAGAGCATTACTTATATTCACGATAGGAAGAGAACTGCATACCTCGAGGTCTTCCCTCAGAAATCCAGATTCTTCGCTTAGTTCGTTCTATCGCGTGCAGATGTTTGACAGATTTTGTCCAATCTGGGCGTGTGTAGGGATTATACGACGTGAATGGAATAGACGATTCAGCACAAGATAACAGTATTAACGAGAGTTCATTAGCGAAATCATCAATGTCTTTGTCGTCTCTGAGTACAGTGTTAAATAAATCTCGCAAGTTTTCTATATTCTACAACAGATTCAGGGGTAACCTTATGCCATGCGGGTAATTTTGAGTGAGAATTTCTTAAAGAGTGTCTTCGAATTTCGAAATTAAAAATCGCTTTGATCGGTAAGTTGTCTGATGTAATGGAAAGAAACCCTTGTTCAAGAATTTTGTAACTTTTTATCCATTTAAGAAAATGCTTTTCAAACAAGATGTAATCGACAGTAGTTCTCTTTTGGATGAAGGAAAAATGTGCACCCTCAATAACAAAGTCTTTGTTTTGGATACATAAATTACATCTTGAGACAAAGTCTGATAATAAAAGAGCCTTGATAGAGTTTGTGTTACATGTATCAATCAAGCTGCCGTTGAGATCACCTGCAATGATAACTTTACCATAGTTGGAATAGTAGCTGTACAGATTTTCAAGAATATCAAGTTCTTGTTTATATGCATCAATATTGTTCTCAGATGACAAATAAACACCAAGAATGTAATAATGGTTGCCATTATGATCATCAAGTTGCATACCTACAATTCGGTTTGTGTTATAACAATTAATTTCTTTGACAGAAAACATAAGCGATTTCTTGTACATAATAGCAACACCGCATTTTCAAGTAAACCCCGAGTTACAATACAATGTGCTATCATCATCAATTTTCACAAAGCAGGCATAATGTCTATGAATACTGTCAACGGTTTCTCGTTCGGCTTTTATTTGAAGTACTCGGGCCCTAGAGTTTACATACATCAGAAAAACATGAAATCATGTAGACCATTTATTGGCTATCACTAAAAACTAAATTGCATTAGGACGTATAGCAGACCCTTTTTCCAACCCCCTTTCCCCAATTTCAGATGTAACCCTGTTCGCGTATTGCCTTAGAAAGACAAAGGTTACAAGTTTTAAAATCTATCGACGCCTTTAGATATTAGTGTTAACGAACATATTGACCCCATTTTGTGTTCACTTCGACCAAACAATTTCCTTAATTCAAACCTCGGGTAAAGAAACTTTACTTTATTAGATGGACTAGTCAGACGTTTGCCAATTCACCAAAATAAACCACTCATATATCGGGCTATAAAATGTCATTGCAGATTCTACTTCTCGATTTTAGTGGGGGAAATCCAGGGCCCTCGCTCCACATGCACACATGAATCCAGCTCTCATATCTCCGGCATTATTGACTTATTTAGATTGTTTGCTCGACGCCGCCATATTAAAAAATACAACATTACCTCACAAAAAGGCATAAACTCTTTTCAGAATTTTCAGACCAACTATAAATTGAAGTTAAGTTGGCCCCCACCAGTTGACCAGTTTATTATCGAGCAAACAATCTATTTGAGGTCTAAAAGCGTCAATAATACCGGCGATATGAAAGCTGGATTCATGTCTGCATGTGGAGCGAAGGTCCTGATATCTAAGTATATTACATTCAATGGCTAGGTGTTATCTAAGTGACATCAGTTATAAAATTCAGAGGGCAGCATTGACAACACTAAAAAATTCATATTTAGGAAAATGCTAGAGGGACTCTATAGACTGAACCCAGTACGGTAAATGATACCCGATCTCCTATCACACTTCGTATACTGAACCAGTTTTAAAAATAGCCATCCTGTCAATAGGTTGTAAAAGATCACACGCAGCCGCTATGTTTTGCACCGCATTTCAGTAAGCATTGTTTTGTCATTGTTGCGGGTTGGCGAAATTACTTTCACTAGTCATGCCTCCCTACACTATTGTACAATGACGTATCAATAGACGATGTACATATTTCGTCCACAGGGGCTAAGCCCATTTTGGGCCCGAACTCTGTGATAGATATATAGATATATCTATATTTATGGTATCACAGAGTTCGGGCCCAAAACGGGCTTAGCCCCTGTGATTTCGTCATTTATAACTGGCTTAAAAACAAATAAATACAATGCAAGATGAAGATAACGAACAGTGATCAATCCCATAACTCCTATTAACAATACGAAATAGACAGTTGGGCAAACACGGACCCCTGGACACACCAGGGGTGGGATCAGGTGCCCAAGAGGAGCAAGCATCCCCCGCCGACCGGCCACACCCGCCGTGAGCCCCGTATCCTGATCAGGCAAACGGAGCCATCCGCAGCCAAAACCAGTGCGCCAAGAACGGCCCAACAACCGGCACGAAACACACCAGACAGCATTCGACCCAACGACAGGCTGCATTGACGAACCAGATCGTTACAACGACCACAGAATTTGCGAAATGCTGACCCCAATCGAGACGGTTGAAACCCCTGCACCATCAACCTGTTTGTCAGAAGCTTACTTCGATTTAAAAACTGACTATATGCAGAACAAGCTCTTGCATATCGAATCAGTTGAGATATATAAACACCATATGCAGGTGATAATGGAATATTGCTACATAAATATGGGATGTTGACGATGGAGAAGCTGAAATCATCCCGTTTGTCATACAGCTGAGTTGTCAGTTTGCCGTTAATGTCTACTTTCAATAAAATATCTAAGTATGAAGCAAACGTGGACGACTCTGTGGTGTCCTTTATTTCGAGCTCACAGGATATATCAAATCGACATATGAATGAAAGTTATTATTGTTAATAGACAAAACGTCATCAATATATCTAAATGTCGAATTGAAGGCCACAACGAGAGATATTTTCTTCTCACGTAGAAGTTTTTGAATAAATTCTGCTTCATATGAATATAGAAACAGGTCAGCTAACAAAGGAGCACAATTCGTCCCCATGGGAATTCCAATAGACTGTTGGAAGACCTGATCACCAAAGACCACGAAGATATTGTCAATGAGGAGCTCTAGCATATTTTTTTATTTCAACTTCAGAGTACTTGTGTGTGGAATTAGAATGGTGTTTAAAAAAGTAAGTTTTTGAATGACTGATCACTAGATATGAATATTTCCGTTTTCCATTTTTGTTGAAGAAGGGGTTCTACGTTGAATATTTCCACTTAACTCCCAAACATATTTATTGTTCAAGCACTGGCACAAATTTTTGTCAATCAGACCGCAGTCACGTGGCCCATTTTTCTGCCATCTTAATGACAAATCGCTCACTAATTATCAATTTACGTCTTTAGTGCACAGGTCTATTGAATTGGTCGGTTTTAATACTTCTACATTTAAGTCCCATTCATTCAGAATAGGCTGGACCACCCATTTGTTTTTACAAGGAATCCCCGAAGAGGAAATTGAGGCTTGAAGCAGATGGAAATCTGACGCATTCAATTTCTATGTCGGAGCTTAAAGTTTAAAGTTTTAAGTATATCTGCAACATTTCGTGTTTTAATTCACTACCCAAGTTTGTAGGTTTTCATACTACTCTCTGGATCATTAGCTCTTCTATTATTCATTACGCTGCCCGCCATGAAGAAAAGCATTCCGGAAATCCGCACATGGATCTACAACAGCACAATATTTCAGTTTTTTGGTCCGGTAAGAATGGCATGGTGTGGGAGGAGGTGGGGCCAACGGTTAAAGTATTGTTTAAAAAGGGACAAATCTGATGTTACATTAATTGACTGTAGGGGTAATAGTATTAGTACTACATTTTTTGTATGCCATTGGCTAGATTGCAAAATTTCATGAAATTAACTATTGCCAGTTTACAAACTTTTCTTCCACAAACTCGATTCATATGGTCCCAAATTCTCCCCAGGCGTTACTATAGGCACACGTTCTCAAATACTGCAGCAGACAAAGCACGTACGAGAATTAACAAATCTTTAGCTCCATTCATAACACCACACAATGGAGCATACGTAAACTACCCAGGTCTTCAGCAATGCTCTCCAAAGTATTACAGAGACGAAACGCGTCTGTTCGATACTGCTCAGGTTGTTTCAAACACCATACGGGATGGCTTATTCAGCATCGTCCAAAAGATAAAAAAAAGACCGCTAGAATATTTCCTTTTAAACCTATTTAGTAAGTTGTCTTCTTGTCATGACTCGAGCAAAATTTTGCCCGTTCGGGATGTCTTCATGTACGTAACATTTTTATATATAGATATGAAGATATATGACCGAATTTTGCTAAGCCTGCCACATATACATTTTGTTTCATTCCAGGTCTGTGGCCAATAATTGGGCTTATTTAATTGACATTGATTGATTGATATTGAGCGATCGAAAATACTGATACGCACATTGATTGATTGATCTACAGATTGAAATATTGATTGAATGAAACATCGATATAGTGATTGATATTGACTCATTGCTGGATTGAAATATTGATTGATTGAAAATATTGAAATATTGATTGATTGAAAATATTGAGTGAATTATTAATTGATTGACTGAAATATGGAATGACAATTGATGCTACAACATAACTATCCAAAAGTCGTTGTAGACTATTCATTTCATTATACATACTGATGTTTTGTATGGATATGTACATTGTCGTTTAATTGGAAACATGTTTTTATAAAGTAAAGCCATGACAAAGACTGTCAATACGTCTTGTCGTTATGTTCTAATGAAATAACAAATTTTAACCGAGTTACTTCTGTGGTTGAGCATCTTTACACGGTCGAAATAACAAAATGTCTAATTTACACGCTTACATATGTTTAACTTTAATAAATGTCGATATATCTGAATTTATTAAGATGACACAGACAGCTTTCCATAATTGGAATTAATCACAACTTTACACATTGAAATGTTTTCCACATTCTAGGTAGGTTACAGGTTTTTCTTCATGTTTCACAGAGTAGTTTCATTAGTCATTGGTAAATATTCTTGGTCAGTTTGAGATTGAAGAGGAGTTTGTGATGCGGGGGGTGCACATCTAGATATGTAAAGGATTGAATACATGGAGTGTTAGCATGAATTATCATTTTAATATCATTTCTATAGGCCTTTCCGAAAACGTGAGTTATCTCTCTTTGTGTTCTTACATTTAGTGTGAATATGACAACTTCCGGGTAGTAACACACTCAGGCTGCGCATATATTAGAGTTATATTAGTATGGGTGTTGTTCAAAATCGTAAACAGTTGAAATCATTTGTACGAGAGAGTAAGAAAATGTTAATGGAAACAAAAACTAATTTCTTGATCGAGTCGGCTGTGATTTTTCGGGGGTTGGGGGGGGGGGGGGGTTAAAAACTGAATTGGAAATCACGCAGACATTCATTTGTTTACATATGTCTCCAATAAAGACTGACATAATTATTTTGTATGAAATCAGAACAGAACTTCTGATTCTCAAGAGATGATGGTATCTCATCAACTCAAAGCTCGAGTTTTTACGAGGATCGACACGTGCAAAGATCTTGCATAACATGCCCCCCCCCCCCTCTCCAAAAAAAAAAAATCAATTAAATTAGGAAATCAACGCTCTCATTGTTTTATCAGCGCTAAAATTATTCCACCACTACCAATCGATTCTTTCAAAAATAAACCAGATCGTAATGTTTGGGTAACTTTCTCCAAAGTACCTGGACGTGTTCATTCTGTGTGCAAATCATATAATTTGTACACTGCAGCATGAGACTGGAATTGTTTTAAAATATCAACTGATATGTTTAAAATGCAGAAAAATAGGTAATTAAATTAAAAAATTTATTAATTTTATTCAATATTGCTCGATTGATATAAATTATTTTTCATAGACCTGTGTGATCCGGGGGGGGGGGGTATATTCTCAAATGTACTTTCTGGGGGAAGGTAAGTTTAACCCCCAATAGAATGCTTTTGACGTCTCTGTATCTTCCCTCTTTTATTCGTTTTAGCCCCCTTGAAATGTAAGTGATTATATATAGGCACGTATCGTGTCATAACAGAAATTGCAATGACAGATTTAGATCCCCCTTTTCGCCACAAATTTACAAAATAATTTGAGTAAAACTCCAAATATTTTACCCCAAATGGCTGTATTTACAGGTACACACTCTAGTCGACTATAAATTGAGGGCGTTCAATTATAAGTTATTTTATTTTCAAAACAATTGTATGTGTAAATGTCAGTATAAAGATGGTTTGTGACGATGAATTTCTTTATGGTTATACTTGTATTTGAAACTGTATAAAATTTGTGAGTAGTCAGCTGGAAATCTGTCAGTGGACTCTCACTTACAAATACAGGCTGGGATAAATTTTACTCGCCAATCAAAGAGATGGACATTTTCAAAATCCAGAGGTGTCAGTCCGACATACCTAGACGTTCATCGTGGTAGAACTGTTATCGCTGAATGTACTACATTGATATTGAACAAGTAACTTCTGATATTTTATTATAAATCTGACTATTGAAACACGGGCTAAAGATCCTGAGGAAATGTATGCAATATATAATATATACTAATTTCAGTCATAAAACACGTAAAATCCTGGAAAGTGGGAGGGGGAAGGGTAGTTAGAATAATCTAACTGCGTCTCATGACAGGCCCGCCGTAGGAAATTACATCACTTTAATGATAGAAAATTCTATCGGGGAGGGGGGGGGTCCTCCTCTACTTACAAAATTAATTTTCTATTATTTTTACATGCAAAGTTGGTTATTTTCACGTGTATGAAGTAAACTTATGCATTGGGATTTTTTATTAATGTTAACATATTTGTTGGCATGATTACTGTAAAATTATACAGCAATATCTTTGCGGTCTTCTGCACTGTTGATAATGACGCTTCTCGAATATACTACCCGGAAGTCTTAAACTACTGTTACGCAAGGGCACTACGTTCCGGATCAAGGAAAGATAACTCATGTTTTCGGATTGGCCTATAATGAATTTATTGATTCATTCATATTTTCCTGTTACAGAACAATAATGAACGTCTACCAACAAAGCTCATGTCTAAATCATGTATAAATTGTGAATTTTAAAAACAATAATATTATTATGAAGAGGGTACATTGTACGTAAGTTGATAAACCACCTTTATTTAACGTGTACGAGAGGCGTAAGGTCCAAATAGGATCTGTCTGTACATCAATGGAAGGTCACTACAAACGATGATTCCCAACACAGTCGTAGTAATTACTATTCCAGTGATGAAACCAAGATATTTCGAAGACTCCCTTTTGTCTTCTGCGCAGGTCTTCGCTCTCACGGCTGCGGAGAGGTCTTTTCGGTTGACTTTCAATTCATTGCTCAGTTTATTTATTTTCTTTTGAAGGACCTCTGCGTCTGTGATGAAATATTGGGTCTTTACTCTATCACATGGACATTTACAACCTGAAATATGAAAGAGAATTATTATACAATATACCAACATATGATGTGGATTTCAGCCTTTTCAAAAGGTACTTACGTTTACAGACAGGTATTTCTCCTGACCAATCACCACTACCGTTACAAACTCTGGTGAGATTGCCATGGACGTGACGATGATGTTCTCTGCATGTGTATGACACACTATAGTCCTCAAAATATATCGGAGATCTTGACTGACGGATAGTAGTGCTATTGTCATGATCTGGCTGCTGACATGTGACTGTGGATATTCAATTAATTCTGTTGTACACTATTGCTTGTACATATATTGTAAAACCCATAACTTTCCATAATCTTTAATAATTTAGAATTTTCATTGTAATAGATATGAAAAATATTATACAATTGTATTTTCTCCGTCTCTACACAAGTATAATATAATGTTGAAGATTTACTCTATATGGTTTAAAGTATATATATGTAGTAAGGGTTATGTTTATGCCCCCCCCCCCCCTCTTACAAAGAAGATAGGCATATTCCTTTGCACCAGTCGGTCGGTAGACTACATATTGTCCGTTCAATATTTAAAAAAAACCATTCACTTGATCGTAAGCACGATATTTTATATGTGGGTTGGTTATGAGTAGAAGATGACCCATTTTGATTTTCAGGTCAAAAGGTCACTGGGTGCAGTGCAGTACTCTGTAAAATTAGTGACCACCCAATATCTTAGAACCCTTTCTTTGATAATAATGATATTTCATACATAGGTAGGGAATTTGTAGTAAACTAACCTATTGATTTTCAGTGTCCAAAGATCAGCGGGTGAAATACAGTGCAATAAACAATTGGTATCTGCTCAATATCTTGAGAAGACCTTTCTTGATAGTGATTATATTTCATTCATGGGTTGATCACTACTGGTATTAGAGAGCTCTGATGATTTTCAGTTTAAAAGATCACCAAATGCAGTGAGGTACTCCATGCATTTGATGTCAGCAAGAAGGGTAACTATGCAATTGATGTATGCTCGACCTTCAAAGAAGAGAGGAATATTCCATCTTTAAATATTCACCATAATTTAACGAAATATTATAAAGAAACAATTTATTGACAGCTTACTCGTGCCCGTACATGTAATGCCCCTGGCGCGTTCTTGCTTTGACTGTGGTAAACATTTTTACGAGTACAGGCTGAGGGGGACAAATATGTTTTGTACAAACATTTCGTTAGTGGTAATGGCGCTCGTGACCGCATCAAACAAAATCTGTTGAACGTATAATATAGTAATGGCTGTTCATTTGCCATGTGCTCCGTATTGAAAGTAAGTTACGGGTATTTCAGTTATAACCTTAAACACGGAGGACCCATTTTACTGTAAGCGTTGCCATGAATAAAGTGCACCGCCACGGCACATGATACGACCGTCACATATTCACATATTGTTAACAGTATAGATTGTACCCATTGAATTTTTTTTATATCACCTTAATTAAATGTCACAGTGACCTTAAAGTAGGATGCGACACACTTTCTACCTAAGATGCATTAGTTGACCAATTTTGGTGATTCTAGGTCTAATAGTTTTCAAGTTATGAGCCGGACAAGTTTTTGCCATATATGGCCATATCTTCTTAATGAAAAGTCACAGTGACCTGGTTTTAATGTGCGACACACCTTCTACCCAAGATGTATCTACAGACAAAGTTTGATGATTCTAGGCCTTGTAGTATTTAAGTTACGGGTCGGACACGAAAAAGCTAACAGACGGACGGACAGACGGACGGACATGAACGCCATACCATAATACGTCCTGTCTTAAGACGGGCGTATAGAAAGAACCCTCATTGCTCCGACTCAGTGTCACCTAACCTACCGCTAGTGACGTTTCTATTTGAAGGGAAATTTCTCAAACTGGACGTTAAACAACACACAATAATGACTATTGAAAAGTTAGTGTTAATCCAGGGGCGGATCCAGGAATTGTGGTTACGGGGGGCGCCACTTTATGAGGCAGTGGGTCCAGGGCGAAGCAGATTTTATTGGTCTTGACATATTTCTCCTATTAAGTCATTTGTACTATTTTCTATCATTTTAATAAGGTGAAATTAATAAAATGACCCAAATTTTAAGGGTGTTTTTGAAAAAATTAAGTTCTCCCAATAAAGTAATTCAAGAAATCAAAGGATTTTGTCATTTATTTCTCCGGGAGTGGAAGAAATTATTGCTTATTTTATCGTTTAGTACATTTTTCGAAACAAGATACCGCGATTTACCTTAAATTTGAAAATTTTAGGGGGGGGGGGGGCGCCGACTGCACCCCCTCTAAATCCACCACTGTAATCAGATTAAAAATAATCTTACCATTGCACACTGGATCTTCCCCCGACCACCGTTCCTGCTCCTGACACTGACGCGTGAGATTTCCGCTGGTTAGAATGTGACGTTCATTACAGTCGTAAACACGTGACTTTAGGAATGCAGTAAATGGATCGCTGACGTCTGGTTGGTATTCTATTCCCAAGTCTTCTACCACAGTACGGTTAAGAAGAGAGTTTTTGTAGTTTACATTTGAACATTTATCTGTAAAGAATGTAAAACTTCAACACAAAGAATGTCTTACTGTATGAAACATCTGTTAGTTATCATAGTTAGAGAGGGGGCATACCGAATTTCATGCTAAATAATTAATTTTCATCAAACCATATTAATCAGCTTTATTAGACTGAAGAAGAACGCAGTGATTCTGTTAGAAAGGAAACGCTTTCTAAAGATTTGGTTTTCTTTACAGAATATTCGATGAAGAACATTTTTGGTTGTGACTGAAAACTATCTGATTTTATATAACTTTGCAAAAAAAACCAAACAACTAACATGTGTTTTATGTTGTATACTGAGTGAACATCAGTGTTTTATGTTGTATAGTGGCTAAACATTGTGTGATTTTACATACCCCGGCAATAGAACATCATTGTTTTATGTTGTATAGTGGCTAAAAATTGTCTGATTTTACATAACCCGGCAATAGAACATCATTGTTTTATGTTGTATAGTAACATTGTCTGATTTTACATACCCTAGCAATAGAACATCATTGTTTTATGTTGTCTAGAAATATTGTCTGATTTTACATACCCTAGCAATAGAACATCATTGTTTTATGTTGTCTAGAAATATTGTCTGATTTTACATACCATGACAATAGAACATCAATGTTTTATGTTGTATAGTGGCTAAACATTGTCTGATTTTACATACCCCGGCAATAGAACGTCATTGTTTTATGTTGTATAGTAATATTGTCTGATTTTACATACCCTGGCAATAGAACATCATTGTTTTATGTTGTATAGTAATATTGTCTGATTTTACATAACCCGGCAATAGAACATCATTGTTTTATGTTGTATAGTAACATTGTCTGATTTTACATACCCTGGCAATAGAACATCAGTGTTTTATGTTGTATAGTAATATTGTCTGATTTTACATACCCTGACAATAGAACATCATTGTTTTATGTTGTATAGTGGCTAAACATTGTCTGATTTTACATACCCTGGCAATAGAACGTCATTGTTTTATGTTGTATAGTAATATTGTCTGATTTTACATACCCTGGCAATAGAACATCATTGTTTTATGTTGTATAGTAACATTGTCTGATTTTACATACCATGACAATAGAACATCAATGTTTTATGTTGTATAGTAACATTGTCTGATTTTACATACCCTGGCAATAGAACATCATTGATTTATGTTGTATAGTAACATTGTCTGATTTTACATACCCTGACAATAGAACATCATTGTTTTATGTTGTATAGTAACATTGTCTGATTTTACATACCCTGGCAATAGAACATCATTGTTTTATGTTGTATAGTAATATTGTCTGATTTTACATACCCTGGCAATAGAACATCCGTGTTTTATGTTGTATAGTAATAGTGTCTGATTTTACATACCCTGGCAATAGAACATTAATGTTTTATGTTGTATAGTGGCTAAACATTGTCTGATTTTACATATCCTGGCAATAGAACATTAATGTTTTATGTTGTATAGTGGCTAAACATTGTCTGATTTTACATACCCTGGCAATATAACATCAGTGTTTTATGTTGTATAGTAATATTGTCTGATTTTACATACCCTGGCAATAGAACATCAGTGTTTCATGTTGTATAGTAATATTGTCTGATTTTACATACCATGACAATAGAACATCAGTGTTTTATGTTGTCTAGTGGCTAAACATTGTCTGATTTTACATACCCTAGCAATAGAACATCAGTGTTTTATGTTGTATAGTAATATTGCCTGATTTTACATACCCTGACAATAGAACATCATTGTTTTATGTTGTATAGTAACATTGTCTGATTTTACATACCCTGACAATAGAACATCATTGTTTTATGTTGTATAGTAACATTGTCTGATTTTACATACCCTGGCAATAGAACATCATTGTTTTATGTTATATAGTGGCTAAACATTGTCTGATTTTACATACCCCGGCAATAGAACATCATTTTTCATGTTGTATAGTAATATTGTCTGATTTTACATACCCTGACAATAGAACATCAGTGTTTTATGTTGTATAGTAACATTGTCTGATTTTACATACCCTGGCAATAGAACATCAGTGTTTTATGTTGTATAGTGCCTAAACATTGTCTGATTTTACATACCCTGACAATAGAACATCCGTGTTTTATGTTGTATAGTAATATTGTCTGATTTTACATACCCTGACAATAGAACATCCGTGTTTTATGTTGTATAGTAATATTGTCTGATTTTACATACCCTGACAAGAGAACATCAGTGTTTTATGTTGTATAGTAACATTGTCTGATTTAACATACCCTGACAATAGAACATTATTGTTTTATGTTGTATAGTGGCTAAACATTGTCTGATTTTACATACCCTGACAATAGAACATCATTGTTTTATGTTGTATAGTAACATTGTCTGATTTAACATACCCTGGCAATAGAACATCAGTGTTTTATGTTGTCTAGTAACATTGTCTGATTTTACATACCATGACAATAGAACATTAATGTTTTATGTTGTATAGTGGCTAAACATTGTCTGATTTTACATACCCTGGCAATAGAACATTAATGTTTTATGTTGTATAGTGGCTAAACATTGTCTGATTTTACATACCCTGGCAATAGAACATCAGTGTTTTATGTTGTATAGTAATATTGTCTGATTTTACATACCCTGGCAATAGAACATTAATGTTTTATGTTGTATAGTGGCTAAACATTGTCTGATTTTACATACCCTGGCAATAGAACATTAATGTTTTATGTTGTATAGTGGCTAAACATTGTCTGATTTTACATACCCTGGCAATAGAACAATAATGTTTTATGTTGTATAGTGGCTAAACATTGTCTGATTTTACATATCCTGGCAATAGAACATCAGTGTTTTATGTTGTATAGTAACATTGTCTGATTTTACTTACCCTGTCAATAGAACATCATTGTTTTATGTGGTATAGTAATATTGTCTGATTTTACATACCCTGACAATAGAACATCATTGTTTTATGTTGTATAGTAACATTGTCTGATTTTACTTACCCTGTCAATAGAACATCATTGTTTTATGTGGTATAGTAATATTGTCTGATTTTACTTACCCTGTCAATAGAACATCATTGTTTTATGTGGTATAGTAACATTGTCTGATTTTACATACCCTAGCAATAGAACATCAGTGTTTTATGTTGTATAGTGGCTAAACATTGTCTGATTTTACATACCCCGGCAATAGAACGTCATTGTTTTATGTTGTATAGTAACATTGTCTGATTTTACATACCCCGGCAATAGAACATCAGTGTTTTATGTTGTCTAGTAACATTGTCTGATTTTACTTACCCTGGCAATAGAACATTATTGTTTTATGTTGTATATGGGAGTTGCTATTGAATGAACAATGTTGTTTTCTATCACACGTTTCTAGTATTGATAAAAATTCGGAATCATCAAAATCCGACATATTCATGATGGACAAGTAGTTGTCATTACAAGTGAGTGCAAGCGATCCTGTCCCAAATACCACACTAGTTTGCCAAAGATCTATCAAATATAAAATTTCACAATAATTGATCATTTCCCTTAGTTTCAAATTTAGAACATTCCTTTATTTCATTGTGATATTATATTTTTTACTATACACCTGAACAAGGCCCATTTCAAATTGATCATTCTACGATACATGCATATATATTTGTTGCATATATATTTGTGAGAAATATACAATCGAAATTCTAAAGTAATACAGTAATAAAAAGTATTTCAAAAGCAAATGACCCACTGACCGCATCGCTTATCTAAGCATATTCCAATGAGAATGAACATTTTGAACCTCTATCGTGAACACACACTAACATCTACGAACAACTTAACACTACATGACGATGCTTACATATCAATCAAAAAGTACATATCAATCAAAAAGTACTAGTGGGGTTCTCAACATCGCCGTAACTTTATCTCAGTGAGCTAATAAATGCAGTGTAAAGTTTAATTTAATTAAAAAGTAAACATCTGGTTCCTAAACATGAATCAGATCTGCAGTCTTGAATAAATTATTTTATTCCCCACTCGCCTCCGGAACATCGTCAGTGTCTTCCTTATAAATCATAAGGTATTGCAAATCATGATTTCGTTTCGTGGTATTGCAGATCATGATTTCATTTCGTGGTATTGCAGATCTTGATTTCGTTTCGTGTTATTGCAGATCATGATTTCGTTTCGTGGTATTGCAGATCATGATTTCGTTTCGTGGTATTGCAGATCATTATTTAGTTTCGTGGTATTGCAGATCATTATTTCTTTTCGTGGAGTCATCGATTTGTGTATCTAAATCCAAACAAATTATGAGAAAAATTCTGTACGGAAACATGCCTATACCCTCACGATGAACGAGGAAATTGCCATCAACAGATTTAATATAAAATCTGGCATTAACAAAATCTGAGATCACTCCCAAATCTATCTATCATCAGAGACTTTGTTCCATATAAAATCAGCAACAGTTGATTTAAAGCTGACATGAATTAATAGATATAGCAGAATTCTCTGTGTCCGCCATATTTCTATGCTTATCCGCCATATTGGATGAATATTCTATTGTTATGTGTGTCAGAGTTTGCATGGTATATAAGGGGATGAGTTTAGCTACACTTCACTTACTCGTCCCCGTTTCCAGGGGATCCGAGGATCGACCACCATCGTCGCCTCGCCGCAACAAACCAAGTGTAGCAGGGCCCCTACTGGGCAGTCTGCACTATAAATCTAAAAACTTTGGATAATCAAATTTAGAATGGCTTTCTTTACGTGAATGTACGTACGATTACAGTAAACGTCAAAATTATACAAAAACGAAGAGAAATATGTATCTATTACATTGTATCTATTGATAGAATGGAATAAGCAAAGGGCATAAAATTTGAACCATTAATTACACTCATTTCAAGCAACATGTAAATGCATAAATACTACTGTAACTTAAATGCACATGGCATGTATGGTCGCCATGAAAACGCATCGAATACGAACGACTATTTAAATGGGTCTACTCGTAATATCTGTAAACGACCGCAGATGTACATGTACACTTGTCGAAAATACTCTATGTAGAAGTAAAATTTTCTTTATTTGCATAATCCAAGAAACAAAACGATAAACTCCATTTGTATTCCACAGCAAACACGTTGTCACGTGTACAGACCACGACACACTTAGTCCGTGCCGATCAGATATCTTCAATCAGAGAAAATATCAGAGTAGAATATTTACCCTGAATTGTGCATGAATCCCTATACCGTATGATTTACTGGCCAGAATTTTGCAGATTTGTAAATCAGGAAATCATTTAGATACATAAATTGCGCATTATCATATAATTTGCATATGCAACACTGTACGAGTGTATGGGATTGGAGAGAGAGAGAGAGAGAGAGAGAGAGAGAGAGAGAGAGAGAGAGATGATCTAGTTGGCTGGTATATTTATTTCTCACTTTCAATAGAGGATTTTTGTTTTGTCTAGGAGTGAGAGGTCCATCTTATCATTATTCAAACTTTCTATCCTCAAATACACCATGCCAAACACGCAAAGTGATTGACTGTATATTTTTGCAAGTTGACATTGAGATTAGAAATATATAATGGGTGAAATTTTAATATTTCATGTTTATAAATTTCTTGCACTGTATTTTACCACTTTATATACAAAGAAAATATTTCTTAGTAAAAATAGATATAAAATCCACGATCGTTATCTCATTTCATAAGAAGGGCATGCAGCAACACAAAATGTATTAACGAAGCAAAATGTAACAAACTATTATTTTCTTCAATTACTTCCGTTTACACTAATTAGGCACGCATTAGATCTTGTATATATATCTATGACATTTTGCGTCATTACATTATGCGTTAAACTCGACGCAAATTGTACTAATGCAAAATGTAAAATTTGAGTTGATAATATTTTGCATCGTTATCAGGCACATAGAATCAAGGGGAGGGGACAAAGGGGCCTGTCCCCCACCTTTATTAAAAAAAATTATTTGTTATTTTGTAAATACTTATGCGATTCACAAAGAAACACTGAATCTTGAAAGTTGTACTATATATTCGTTTATATATTCCCCTTAAACATATATATTTGTGTAATCAACTGTTTATTTTGGATTGCTAATGGATTGCTAATGTAATACCCGTATTTTCGCCCAGATGTATATTTCTATATCTACGTTTGTATGTGATCATCGGTAAATTTTTAATAGTGCACGCAATGTATCCAACCAGATACTCAGTGTATATGTACGTGCATAATCAGATTCCTGATTTTTTTATACTGCAAAACCCCTGATCATGAGTCAAGCATTCAATACATGGAAAAATATTCGACTCTGATATCTCCCCTGAAAACACCCTGATTGGTACGGGTGAAGTGAGTCGGAATAATGGAATGACAACGTATCATTTTGTTTCGTGAATTTATCAGAATAAAGAGAATCTAACATTTTCGGTAAGTGCACATCTCCGGTACTTATTGAATAGATGTCCGCATTTGATGCGGGGTTTTTTTTTTGCGAGTATGCTATGTGCATTACATATGCACATGCACCTGTATTTTGCAAAATGTATATGTTTTATGCCCTTTGCTTATTCCATTCTATCAGTATGTAATTGGCAAATGATTTCTCCGCATTTATTAATTTCATGATAAACTGCAAATACTTGCATGCACTTGCAAGTATGCAAGAAGAACTTTTTTTGCATTTTGGTCTAAATTATCTAAACTTTTAGAATGTTTCACTACTATATAATGTGTGTTTTGTAATTTTGAGCAATGCATGATGTTACAAAACGTGATTGTCTCTATTTCTCATTCCCTATACACGAACATTACTATCGGAGATGTGCACTGTTCAAGTCCAACTAGAAAATCACTCAGGTGTGACAATCACATTTGGGGTATATACTCAGGTGTGACAATCACATTTGGGGTATATACTCAGGTATGACAATCATATTTGGGGTATATACTCAGGTATGACAATCACATTTGGGGTATATACTCAGGTGTGACAATCACATTTGGGGTATATACTCAGGTGTGACAATCATATTTGGGGTATATACTCAGGTATGACAATCACATTTGGGGTATATACTCAGGTGTGACAATCACATTTGGGGTATATACTCAGGTGTGACAATCACATTTGGGGTATATGCTCAGGTGTGACAATCACGTTTGGGGTATATAATCAGGTGTGACAATCACGTTTGGAGTACCTGTATATACGGGTAGAGTAGATTAGGCTACCGGAAAGAAATATGGCGGATAAGATGAGAAATGTGTACGTATTAATTGATTCATGTTAGCTTTAACCAACCACGCAGAAACACACAGATTAAGAAACTCGGTTGACTAAAAAAAAAGGTTCAAGAAGGCAAGCGAGATAAAATCATCAAAGGAACAAACGGTATCAACTTAAGAGGGTGACGAGCACATTATATCAGAAAGACTATGGTGATTTCATACGATGATGTAACGCCAGTTGTATTGAGTCTAAGAACTTGCAGCTAATCACAGACCAGCTCTGCAGTGTCCTTAAAATTTCTTGCCTGTAAATTCTTGGAATACATCATTTGCAGTAGCATCATGCAACAATGTTATCGACTGCACGTCCTGACAGATGCCTGGTTTGGCTTCGGGAAGAGGAGATTCTGTGAAATCCAACTTTTCAGTATTCTCCAGGATTTTGCTAGAAGTGCAGACAACAAGGATCAAACAGATGGAATGATGCTATTCTGCTAGAGTTTTCAAAGGCCTTCCTCAAGGTAGTCACCAAAGACCTCTGCATAAACCCCACCATTATGGCATCAGAGGCAGCATCCATGCGTGGATTTGATTTCATAAATGGAAGAGAAATAAAGCTTATAGGAGTTATGAGATTGATCACTGTTCGTTATCTTCACTTTTCATTAGAAGGTAGCGCTTCGAAATCAGCACCAGTTAAATCAGGAATGTCACAGGGCAGTGTCCTTGGTTCTCTCATGTTCTTATTATTTATCTACCAAAGTCTCTGTCCAAATCATCAAAAGTGAGACTCTTTGCTGGTGAATGCACCCTTTAAGGTATTCCATGTATAATGAAAGGATAATGAACAATTTTAAAGGATTTAAATCAACATAAATGTTTATTGTTAAATAATCATGAAAGTGAAGCAGATGAAATTCACATGACTGGTGAATGATTAGAAGCTGACCTTTTTGCACTTAAGACTTTTTAGAAGAGTTGTCTGCCCTTTGTAAAAATAAGAAAAATCTAATTTTCTAAAAATGTGTGTGGTCAATGATTAATTTTATTTCATATTTTTATTAAGAGAAAGTGTATGTAACTTTCTACCAAGAGATTTGTATGAAAATATAATTTCTTTTTAAAATATTGTAATAAAACATGCTTTTCCCATATACCTCAATGTTAAATTCTAGGTGAAATAAATTAAGCAACAAAATTTTGAAAATTCCTATAGTGGATTATTTTTATTTGATGAACCCTTCAAAATGATACCATGATTACAAAAATTCCACCATCCATTTATTAGATATGAAATATGGTCATTATACATTGAATACCTTAATAAAAAATAACATATATATACATAACCACCAGTTAAGAGGTAGGAAAATAGCAAATCCATCGGAAACTATCGGAACCACCATATAAGACAAGTCTGCCATAAAGCTAATTCCACCTGAGCATTCTTGCAGAGTAATATTTCCAATGACCACCAAGACTCTGAGTTACACTACTTTAGAGCGACCTATCATGGCGTATAGAGAGGAAATATAAGCGACATAAAACATGTTAAAGACGCCCAACAGGAGATGAGGGTATTGGCTAAAGCAGAGATGATATATAGGATTGTGAACCTAGTGGACCTAGCTGTCCCCATCATGTCGTGTACCTACTGCTGCCAACATTAAGGTACACACAAAGACATTCCGTGAGTCATAAGCAATAACCTCGGCGTACCAAAACTCCCTTTCCCTGTCTCAATACGTGCATGGAACTCCCAGTCATATCTGACACAAGGGATATATTTGTGTGTTCCTTAATGTTGGCAGCCATAACCCTTAACTCTCGATCGATCGAATTATCCAGCCATTGGACCGGATAAAAAGGAATTTCAAAGCTTTCACTCGAAAGAAGTCGATATATACAATAGTCTCTTTTAACTTACACTTGTGGAATCTACCAACACCTGCACGAGTCTGAAACAGTACGACAACAGTACAACAATACCCTACATACACTATCAGGACTCACCAGGTCCCTGTCCACCTATTGTTGTATTTGCGCAGGCGCATGATTCAATGACCTCTCCCTCAACACAGCCTGAAAAATATAGGGATGCATTCAAATGAACATCAATTTCAATAAGTCCTTATCTTCCCTGTGAACCTATGTCACTGAAACAGGTATGAAATATGATTTTTAGATCTATATCAAAGGGCTATAACGGAAAAATGAAGTGTGTCTATAGATTTGTAACATTTTTTCCAATAACTTGTACATGTAATCATATTTTCTTTTGCAACGAAAAACATAATTTTCTTTAATCTATGCATAATTAAGGAGAGCCACCTTAACGAAAAATCATCATAATTGAATTTATTATTTTCTGACTCTAATATATATTATTCACATTTACTTAATCTTTTCCTCCCATTTCCTATTTCTTTTGAAGTTGAAATGGCTTCCATGACAATGAATGCTTGGTTGTTGCAAACTAGTTCGATCCGAATTTTAGTACATCGGTCCGCATAATCATTACATAATTCATGGAGTGTCGTCAAAGTGATAGGTTGCATTGGCTGTTCCATTTAAAGGAACGAAATGGTAAACAATATGGCAATATAAAAATGCATAAGAATATAAACAATAAAATGTCTTTCTTTGTTTTATCGGGTGATAAAGGTAGCAATCATTGCAAAAAAAAAGTCATCACCCGCTAAAACAACAAAGAAAGCATTTTAATGTTTAAGTGAATGTAAGTTTTTGAATTATTTTTTAAAGAGGGAATTTGTTTGGAACGGAAACAATTATCATAAACAAACAAACAATGGGTACATCCATTGTTTTGCAGTAATTCAATATCTCTTCCGTTAAAGAGGTAAAACCTGCCCCCCCCCCCCCCCCCCCCCCCCCGAATCGGAAGTTGGAGTTTGAAACGAATCTGAATATACCTATTTCAATACACATTTGCAAACACATTACAATATATACAAAGAGCACAAATTAAACACACATACATACATACATGCATACACCCACGCACACCCACTCACCTATATATATATATATATATATATATATATACATATACCCACCCACCCATATATATATATATATATATATATATATATATATATATATATATATATATAATTTAAAAGAATAAAATTCAAAATCATCACATATTAATCAACGATCAGTTCCTGCTAGTATTTTCGCCTTACGGCTCTTCAGGCAGTTTGTCTTCATAACAATACAAAATAAGCAATACAAAATAGATAGTTGGGCAGACACGAACCCCTGGACACACCAGAGATGGGATCAGGTGCCTAGGAGGAGTAAGCATCCCCTGTTGACCGGTCACACCTGCCGTGAGCCCTATACGTTGTCCAATCCTAATTTGAATTCAATGAACATTGAAGGTAACGAACAGCGATTAATCTTATAACACCTATAAGGAATACAAAATAGAGAGTTTGGCAAACCCCTATCCCTTTTGACAATACCATAATTGAAATTCAAAATTATTTATCCCATTTTTTTTTTAATTTCATGACTGGGACAAGAGTAAAGCAGTAACATAGCTACCTATACACAAGTACGTACATAGTTTTACATCATTTTGCGAAAATAAAAATAAAAATATTGGTGGAAAACGAATCTAAAATATAAAAAAAAAATATATACAGGCAATAATTCTAAAATGTGTGATTTGTACGTGCCTCTCCATTGGTTATAAAATATGAAAATTATTATCGCTTTAACAATATATACTCTGGACAAACAGGTAGATAGGGGAATGGACCCGATACCATATGAGAACAGTTACAGTCTCTTTTAGCATCATTTCAATTATCGTTTGTGTACATTCATGTGCAAAACTTTTAGAAAATATTGTGAAACAAAATCGCATTCAAATACAGTTGTACAACTGTGTGAAGTCAATGTTAATTTATTTAATTTAGAATAACATCGACTATATATTAATTGGAGATATTGGGTGTGATATACATGTAGCATAGACTATACATCCAAGTTAGCCGACTTTTTTTTATTTTTCAAAGGGTCATAAAGGTGGTCGGGAAATAAATTGCCAACAGACAGCAGCATTCCTTGATTTAGATGCATTTCTCTTCATGTCCTCTCCTGAAAGTTTTCCATGATGTCTCAGGGTTGGTTAGGATTGGGATGCAGGATGTACAGTACATATATATGATGTAAGAATATCCGCTGTTTGTACACATAATCATTTCTGTACTTACAAAGTTTTAAAAAATCAACAACAACAAAATAAATTATGGTACATGTAATGATTTTCTTAATGCATTCATGATTAAAACCTTAGGCAAAGACTTATAAGAACATAAATTTATGATCAAATTTGGTCTATTTTGCATGTTTATGTTTTGTACCTATCTGTCTAGCAACTCTTCATGTTTTTGGCAAATAGAAATTTAACCAATCTAAGGACATATGCTAAGTTTCTCTGCAATTATTTTTTCATCTCCTCGATATGACGAATTCTTGCATGATTTCCAAAATAATTTTTAAAAGGGGTATTAGCTGTAATTTTGTCACCAAAAATTGAATTCAATAAAAATTGCTCTAAATTATATATTTCAGTAATAACACAAATATTCAATTATTTCAAACACCTTTTTAATCTCAAAGCAAGCAAATGTAATTTTAATGATTAAATAATTATAATCTTGCAAGCCAATAATTCTTCTTTATATATTTCTTTACACTAAAAGCGGTTATTAAATGTAGTTTTAGTAGGTTTCTCTTGGTTTTTGGTTGTTGTTTTTTCCTTTTACAAAAGAAATATTTTTATTAGTCAGTAATACGTATTCCTTTGCCATTGGGATATATCAGCTGATTTTACATTTTTACTTGCCACAACCAGGAACTATCAAAATATGTTAACTCTAGACTAAATCAAACCTGAGAATTTTGTAGAAACAAAATAGAATGCAAGTGAATTGTACCTGAAATATCACGACAAATCATTTTTTATTTAGAAACGTGTATGTCTTTAATTGAAACTTACCATTCTTGGTTAAAGAGTATTTATTTATGTTTTGGAAAGAAGCCAATTTCATTACAAGGGGAATGGGTAATGAAGAAATACTAAAGTTGACATTGGGATCATTTGAAATCTTTTTTAGCTCACCTGAGCTGAAAGCTCAAGTGAGTTTTTCTGATCACCGGTATTCCGGCGTCCGTCCGTCTGTCCGTCCGTCTGTAAACTTTTCACATTTTCAACTTCTTCTCAACAACCACTGGGACAATTTCAACCAAAGTTGGCACAAAACATCCTTAGGTAAAGGGAATTCTAAATTGTTAAAATAAAGGGCCAGGCCACCTTCCAAGGGGAGATAATCAAGAAAAGGTAAAAATAGGGTAGGGTCATTAAAAAATCTTCTCAAGAACCACTGAGCCAGAAAAGCTGAGATTTATATGAAAGCTTCCTTATATAATGCAGATTCTAAATTGTTAAAATCATGGCCCCCGGGGATCGGATGGGGCCACAATAGGGGGTCAAAGGTTTTTTTTTTGTTGTTTGGTTTTTCTTTCTGTTTTTTTTTTTTTTTTTTTTTTTTTTTTTGATATAGTGCAGATTTAAGTTTGTTAAAATCATGGACCCCGGGGATTGCGAATGGATGGGGCCTCAAGGGGTGCATCAAAGTTTTACATACAAATTTATAGGAAAAATCTTTTAAAATCTTCTCAAGAACCACTGAGCCAGAAAAGCTGAGGTTTATATGAAAGCTTCCTGATATAGTACATATTCTAAATTGTTAAAATCATGACCCCCGGGAGTCGGATGGGGCCACAATAGGGGGTCAAAGTTTTACATACAAATATATAGGAAAAATCTTTAAAAATCTTCTTCCCAGAACCACTAAGCCAGAAAAGCTTTCTGATATAGTGCAGATTCAGGTTTGTTAAAATCATGCCCCCCCCCCCTGGAGTAGGATGGGGCCACAATAGGGGATCAAAGTTTTACATACAAATATATAGGGAAAATCTTTAAAAATCTTCTTCTCAAGAACCATTGGGCCAAAGAAGTTCACATTTACATAAAAGCTTTCTGACATAGTGTAGATTCAAGTTTGCAAAAACCATGGCCTCCAAGGGTAGGTTTGGGACCATAATAGGGACTACGGTTTTACATGCAAATAGATATGGAAAATCTTCTGATATGGACCAAGGTGACTCAGGTGAGCGATGTGGCCCATGGGCCTCTTGTCTTAATATGGGCTCTTGGTTTATAAATTATCAAAATCAGAAATTGTAGGTGATACTTGCTGATATCTTCCCAGATATGGTGCAGATAAATATACAATAAAATCAGTATTATCAATTTTACAGTTTATTTGACTAACAATTATGTTGTGTGTATTTTTCAAGCCTTATGAATTTTGATTGCAGTCTAATGACGGTTGTTTAAATCAATGTAATACATGTACTATTATTTTTTAGGTCTATGGGTACAATGCTATAATGCCCTGAAAAATCTTTTGTGTAGCATCGTCACACCTGTTATGTAAATAAGATATTTACAAACTATAAGATTACTACCGTAAATTTCCACCTCACACGGCTCAATTATCACCACATCAATCTGGTTAGATTGGTTGATGTAGAGCAACACCTGAACACCACTGTGGCCCTCAGGGAATATGATGGTGTTCTGTAGGCTGGGACTTGGTTCCTCGTCATGGTACACAGGGTGAAGGTGGACCAGATCACTATATGTCACTGTCTGGTTTGTTATGAAGAGGTAATATCCACCATGACGGACAACTATAAATGACGTAAGTGAAAGGTTTAGTTTCAGCTACATTTAGTGACACAGTCAGTGCAAAAACGATAGATTGGAGAATCTACGAACACCTAAAAATCAAATCGTATTTTCTTATGTAGCAATATAATAATATAGTGACCAATTTGGATTTCTTTGTTTATCTTGAAAATGAGACATGTTTACTAATTTGAAAAGCGACCAAAAAGTTCCTCGCTTTGTCAGTTCATCTTTACAAAGCATTTTCATCCAGCTTGGATTCATACAAAGCCACTTCTGATGATAAAACTCCAGATTCGGGTTTTAAAAACTACATATGTACATGTTTTACCAAACACTTAAAGGATTTGTAATCCAGATTTGGTTTTGTCATATTCAAGCAAGCACATACGGAGAGGACTTATATAGGCAGTGCCTGCTGTCCAATCCTATTGTGAATTTTCATAATAGTTTAAATTAAGATTAAGCACATTATCTGGAAATGCATAAAAATCCTTGTTCTTTAATAGAGGGCGAAGCCCTCTCACGGCCCTTCGGGCCGTGAGAGCGGAGCTCTCCTTATAGGTAACACGTACATACATGTTTAAAAGGAAAATAATGAAAAATTAAACCATACCTATGGAACTTGAAAAGTTTGGTACCAATGGCGTCGATTCGAATATTAGCGCGTGGACATGTATTCCTCCATTTTGAATCTCGTCTACCCTAGTTCACGTCGTTCTGAGATGTTACATAAAATCCGTAAAAGCATGTAAATCTTATTCTCTTAATCATATATAATCACTCCACGATTAACGCCATGTTTTTTGTTGTGGTTCAAACGCTATGTTTGTAAATTTGCTAAATAACGACGCTGAATATGACGTCACAATGTACTGTTTACATCAATTGCGTTATATTTCCCGCGTTCAATATATAGGCGGATCAAATATCCAAAATTAGGATGTTTTGATACAGCTCCGTCCGCGTGCTAACTTCGGGTTGTTTTTGTCCTGTTTTGGATATAGATACTAATGCCAAAACTTTTTTGCTTCGCCCTCAAACACGGTCACGCCGTAAAACATATTATGTTTTATTATATACCCACCAATGTATCGTTCTTTGATACTGTAGATTTCACAGCGTGTGATCCGGTTTTCCGGATCACCATACTGTGATTTTCTGATTCTGTATTAATATCCTCTGAAACTGATGCCGTCACAATACATCAACGCAACGCTATTTGCTTAAAATATTGGCCGCGTCACAATCAAAACTGTATCGCAAAACATAATTTCACTGTATGTCTGTATTTTTGATAATTTTGATTACATTTAATATCATATAAATGTAGATTTAAAATGCATTGGGGGTATATAATAAATTTATCATTACTACATTAACTTGATCCGAAGAGTTGGATCACGTCTCGTTGACAGGCGCGGATCATCAGATCAAACTTGACGCTTCGCGTCTCGTGTGATCTGATGATCCGCGCCTGTCAACTCGACGTGATCCGACTCTTCGGATCAAGTTACTGTAGTAATAATATATATTTATGTATGCAATTTTTCGTAAAAGTAAAGACGCTCACATTTTCATGCTTGCATTGTGACATCACAATGCATCAATACATTTTTACGTCGTAAGACTATTTCATGACGTCAAGATTGCTAATGTGACGTTATTATTTTGAATCCAATACTTTCAACAAAGTTTGCGAATTTTTAAAAATAATTTCATTCATAGCAGTATCGTTTACGATTATTTTTACGCAAACTGATGTAATTTAGTTACCTCCACATCCCCTCCTCCATCCCATTTTTACTGCATAATTACTCGATAATTTATGTTGCATTTAATTTTTGTAATGGCGCATAGGCCTTTAAATATAGTGTTTGGCCTTTTTTGTGCGCCACCTTTTTGACATCATTAGTGTTGTAGTTGTATATTGGCTGAGATCAATCTGTGTAATGTATATACGTTTATTTGCGCAGTTGCAAATCTAGTTCTATTATTTATATAAAGTGGTCCCAGCCAATTAATTTTGTAAAAAATTTGAACTATCATGTATTTTTTCTCTGTCGTCATTTGTTTCAATAAATGACATAATCACTCAACAATATTGTTATTTCATCATATATAATGATAGTCAGCTGTGACAAAAAACGAGCTTCGGAATGCCAGAGGTCCTTCCAATATTATACATCTCTTTTCTTCAAAATTGTTGAATATACAAGTTATAATTAAGTAGGACTCGCTATTTCATGCGTATTCAATATACAAGTTATACATCAAGGAGACCGGCTAATTCATGCATATTCAATATTATAGGGTTATTGAACTTATATTGGTGAATATTGGCACGAGTTGGCTGTAAAAATGCACGAGCTTAAAATTGAAGTCTGAATTGACACACGTTATCTAATCCATAAATACATATGTAGAGAAAATAATTCTCAGGATTATTACTTCATGATGGTGTTAGAGACTAGTGGTTAAGTATATGAGCCATGTTTGTTTTTATAGTTCAAATATTCTTATCATTATTTCACAACCAATAAGAATATGACATAAACTTATAAATGTTTATCACATTGACCAATCACAACTTACCTTTCGATTCAGTGCGATTAAACCGGAAGTAAGACAGTCTAGCGAAATTCTTAGGCACATGGAGGTGTAAAAACATCTTTTTATTCGAATGAACGGCATTGGAACGGAAAGAAACCGTACATATATTGAAAGTAAGGTATATGTGAACGATTCATCGCGTCAGGCCGTTTGAGAAACGCCTACAATAACCTAAACCCGAATTTGCCTCAAAAAGAGTGTCCTACCCTTCCTTTTTATACATGCACATACTATATATTTACATTAACTTCCAGTGCCCGTGGATTCGGATGACAGTCGTCTGTCATTTTGGCTTGTTTACGTCGTTACGGTAACGTCAATATTGAACGCTCATACTTGGAATGTTTCGGGCGCATACAATTTACGCAATGCAAAGTTAGCGTTCAATAAATTCTCAGGATATTGAACGCTAACATTCTCTAGATTTTACGCAGATTTTATATTAGACTATTTATTACCTATATAATAAAACTGAATATTCTTTAATGAATAGTATTCTGGTCATTGAAGATGTTTCTTTTTCAGATTAGTGTATAAAAGGTCCTTATATTTGCTTAAAACCTTTAACAAAGTTCTTTTTCACTTACGAAGTATACTTACCAGTGTCCCTGAAGACAAGGTTGATTTTGAAAACTTTTGAGATAGACTGAAAGGTCACTTCCCACCAAGCAAAATTGATGCCTTTTGAAATCGATGAACTGAAACATTGCTCCCGATCGATGGAATATAAACCATCGAAGGCTTTATCTGGAGTCCGTTGTCCATATTTCGAGGATGCTGTGGTTGTGTTGCGATACGACATCCCCAAATTACAGATTTGGCTTGGTGTTGAATGAAAATAAGATAAATTATATGGTTTGCTTGAGATGTAGGTACGGTTTTGGCCAAATTCTGCCCGGCGTTTATGGAGGAAAATTATTTTGCGTTGCAGATATTTTCCTGTCAAATTCCTAAAAGAGTAACTTATAGTAACTCTCAAAAGCATATGGAAATCAACTCATCTACGCGAATGCGTAGTACATAATCAAATAAAGTCAGGGCTTTCATGCTATTTGTGGTGTTTTCATGGTTTTTGTATTGATAAACTTGTGAAATTGAACACCTCTTCCCTCGTCGCCCGGAATAATTTTTATATGGATTAAAAATTTACGAAATAACTTACATATTCTTCTTAGTTTCATCTAACAAATTCGCCATCGTGACGCAATTTGCGTTGATCGTGGCGGTTGAAGAGGAACCGAGAATCATTTGAGTAGTAAATATATTTTCAAATAATCTATGCCCATATAGTTATTTGTTTAAACACTTTGACATTTATTAAAATCATCATAATAATAAAAATCCGGATAAATTTAAGCCTATCTTACAGACCGGATGCCATTTTTGTTGTTATGACTATAGTGTAAACAGAACGGTGTATAAATAGCACCAAACGACGATTCGTGAGAATTCATGTTACATGTCATACTGGGCAAACTACATTTAAATAGTTTATATAACGATGGACGATTCTTTTAATAGATAATATATTCCTTGAAGATTCAAGCATTATTTTTTACCATTCACATTCATTTGATTAAATGGGAAACGACATGTGGTATATTTCATGTAACAGCAGACGAGAATATCCACCTAGGTACAAACATACATCGGTGACGTATTTAGTTCGAGTGTAAAATTTTATATTTTTCAAAGACAACAATTTATTTGTCAGAAAGTATACGATGGTTATTCACGAATATAAAATTTTACGCACACTATCTAGATAAATATACACCGCCGCGGTGGCCGATCGAGAGGTTAGAGCGTTCACCCCGCATGCGGAAGGCCCGGGGTCCGAATCCCGGCCGCGACAGTCTTAAGTCGTTAAACGCTCGACATCAGGTGTGAATGTCACGGGTTCTCGGAGATGACCCGTGTCACAATATGACACTGGGGGTCTTCAGTGTTCTACTACATCTACAATGATTATAAAACTAGTTCGTAGTTTGGGGAACACTAATTCACTTTCATTTTGGAAAACATAATACAAAACAAAACAAAAAAGTTTGTGTAGCTAAGATAAGGATTAATATAATTTCTTGCAAAGCAATTTTTACTTGCATTAGTCCTAGAGGGAATTGAAAATATGTTACTCGATCATTAAAATTATTTTTAAATGGTATGATTGCGGTGCCTGAAAGATAATTTGCTCCATATGTGTTACTCGTATTACGATATGTATTTTAATTTACAATGATTGAAATTGAAATAGATTATAGGCGCATAGATCGTTTTTCCAAAAAAAGGGGGGTGGGGGTTGACTTCTCGAAAACATTGACAAACACAAAAATAGGGATTTTGATATGATTGGTCAATGGTGTGGGTTGATAACATGTATCCAATGTATCACTTACAATTACATTTCATCTATCTTTCTTTACTGCTATAAAATGCAGTCCGGGGGAGGGGGGTTTACAGAAAGCGAATACACAACATATAGATATATACAAATCTAATATTGAGACTCGCAGTATTGAGCATTCCGTCAAAATTTTGTTTTTCTCCATTCGAGATAAATATACGATGTATGTATATACTTGCATAATGAGAAAATGCAGTTTATATTTGAATGGTTTTCTTTTATCATGGGACAGGGGTTGGTTAGCAAGTCTTAAGTTTTATTTCTCTTGTATAAACTATCGAATGATTTTTATATTTTGCAACTTTTAAGAGGGTTTCTTTGGGCAAAAGTGGATACAATGACACTAAATTGCGAAAACCAAGTGTTGGGTGTACCAGCTTTGTATCGCTCAGTTGTACAGTACCGAACACATTGACGATTTTTGTGTGGAGAAATCTGAACCTGATAGTGGTGAGTGAGGGTGTGTGTGAATATGTATATGAGAGACGGTGTGTTTGAGGCATGGTATATTTATGAGAGAGAGAGAGGGAGGAGAGAGAGAGAGAGAGAGAGAGAGAGAGAGAGAGAGAGAGAGAGAGAGAAGTATTTTGAGTTAAAAAGTTGTTCATGTTTTGTTTGTTTATTTTACATCCTTTCGAGAACTTTTCACTTAAATTGAGAAATCATCAGCTGTATGTGAAGTATCACATATACACCTATGCTTAGCACTTAAGGCTATAGCATTGCTTTTTTTTAACGTGCCAACACCTGTTGTGACACAGGACCTCCCTTTTTAAGGTCACGAAAAGCTGAAGATATCGAATAGTGATGAATTTGCGTAATTTCTATATAGAATGCAAAATAAAGAGTAGGGCAAACACGGACCCCTGGACGCAGTCGGAGGTGGCATCAGGTGCCTATCTGAAAGACCCGTGATTCTCACTTTTGTCGAAGAGCACTGTATATCTACGTCTCAGGTTCGACGTGGCATGTCATGAGCGGGGTTCGAACACACTATACGGGAGGCCCGGTTACGAAGCGAATGCCCTACCACTGATAACCGTAACCGTTTCATAATTATCTTCCCTTTGAAGTTGTGTTTCTAGTTTCTCAGAAACACTGCGTTTTTTCCTGAGTATACCTATGAAATGACATTTTGCTCCAACTTAATTAATACCACGCATATAATATTGAGAATATACATATATGGAATATTGCGTATGCCAATTAAAAACAAATACCGATGAATTCTATTGTGTTCCGATTCGTGAAGAATTACATTGGTGATAACCCAAACTTTGCATAAAATTCAATGATTTGAATTTGAGCTGCCTTTGATGTCATCATTTTTTTCTTTCCGAATGCACGCGAGACTCTAACAAATATAAAAAATTAGATATTAAAATTCGCCACAATAAAGGAAGTTGGAGACAGAAATAAGAAATCACTGTTACCAGTATATAAATGTTTCTTTAATTTTGCGTTCAAACCATTATATTTCTGCGCCAGAAAAGCTTTCCGCGAATACCTGCAGTTTTTGCCCCTGCATGTCTGATGTGGTTTCAATTTTCATTTAATACTCATTCAAATCAGTACAAAAACCAATAATTTCGCATCTATTAAGAATTAATACTTCTATGTGTGATACAGTTTTTATTTTCCTACTCAAAACATCGCTTGGGGAAAACTCGTATATTACGTCAAAATTAACGTCAAATTTGGTGACGTCGTCAGGTTAATATAAAGTTTTCCGTTGAATATATTACAGCTACTCTGGTAGATAAAAAATAACAATGGTCATTTTCATAAATGGCACATTCTCAAATACCAGATTTAGTATTTTGGTGAATTTCCTTGACAGGGCAGATTTTGGCTAAAACCATACCTTGTCCTTTTTCAAATTACAGATTTGACCTGAAGTAGAAAGTAAACAAGCTTTGGTGAAATTTTCACTTAAAAATCAGAAATATACAACTGGAAAAATGTCGCAACACCAGCTCTTTTCTCTCCGCCGAAGTATGATGATTAATTTCATACAATGTAAGATGGCAGTGTTCATGTTTGATGTTAGCTTTTTTTTAATGTCATCACTCATCACTTATCGTTAGAACGTCAAAACGCAACCAGTAAAAGTATTCGTTGTCATTCTTTTTCAAATATAAGGTGTGATATTTTAAGAAAAATTTACAATAAAAAATTATGCCTCTATCTATTGATTCAAATATTTATTATCAATGAAAGGAAGTTAAATAAGGTTAACATGTTGTGAACTTTAAAATGAAAGGTGAAGATAACGAACAGTTTTGTTTTTTTACCATTATCTACATACTGTGACTTCCGTTCACAAAACTTTAGACGAATTCTTAAACCTATGATCAAACGTTGAATATGATGTGGTAGAACTTGCCACTCCTGATGCAGTGTTGGTCACCAGTGATGTCCCAAACGTGCTCAATAGGGTTCAAATCTTGACCTTAAGCAGACCATGGTGGTGTCACAACTGACTCACTACGCAAAAAACCCTGCACAGCACGATGTGGTCTTTTACTGTCATCTAGGAACACTTGATCGAAGAAGTTGATTATCAAAATGAGGCACAACACTTGCAGTGTAAGAATGTCCCTTGGGTAATTTTATGCATTAAAATTTTCCCTAACTGTGATCAGATCCAGCTTACAGTCATTAAAAACACAGTCCCACATCATTTCTGTACGGAATCGTATCTACAATATTTCGTCCAACATATGCAGCTCAAGGTTGACTCCAAACATGCATTCGTCCAACTGTGATACGTACATTGTAACTCTGCAACTCTCAACCGACCAATGGACTTTCCTCCAAAAGGCTAGTTTCAAACGTTGAAAAGCTCGACACCATTGCATACGTCCTGCAGTCTGGTCGGATGTAAGCGAATATCTTTTAATGCGTCTTTTTCAACAATAGGAAAATGACGTTAGTCGATTCCACACTGTAATCGTTGAAAGCAACAGATAACTCTCTACATTTGAGCTATTGGTGCATGCAAAAACGTTTCGCCTAACATCCTTCTGAGTGCATTGTACTCCCGAACAGACATTTTACGGGGTCTTCCACATCTTGCAAATCTTTGGCATCATTTATTAATTGGTATTTACTAACAATTCTAGAGATGGTTGAAAGGTGATGACAAGCTTGATGGCCAATTTGTGAAAAGGTGAACATAAGGAACAGTGATCAAATAATTCTTATCAAGAATACAAAATATGAGTAGTGCAAACATGGACCCCCGGACACACAAAAGGTGTGATCCGGTGCCTAGGAGGAGTAAGCATCCCCTGTTGACCGGTCAAATCCGCTGGAAGCTCTATATATCAGGTAAACAGAAAACTTGCTATGAAACACCCCAGATATCATTCGACTTAACGATGAGTTATATTTATAAATTATATCGTTATTGTTCTGGATTGAGAATTTTGATGAGTATGTCAGAGTTATTGTTCTTTGTTTAGTACATCATCCATGTGTGAGTTATCTCTCTTGTCTGTTGCCGCCAAATCTCGTGTGAAAAAGTGCTCCTTTGTTTTTGTTATTCTTGTTGGAATTTTCCTTCTGTAGGCCACCCACGGTGTAAGTTGAATGTATATTTAAAGTACCTATACCTTTCGTCAATTGCACATATTAGAATTTTGTCATTCTGATGCATATATCTTATGTGTTTGTATCACATTGTAAATGTATGGAAACCCATAGTGACATTGTCCTGTTGTTTTATATTTGAGCAGATATAACTCATCTAATTTACATAGTTAATGACATTATAGTTCTAGCTAATGACAGTATTGATTGACAGGGTTTATTTTATTGTTTGGTAAATTTCATACACTTATTAGGTGAATTCATGTTCAAATGTTAAATCTATGGAAAGCAGTTCTTGTAATAATTTTCTATTATGTGCCTTATTTTTTCTTGTAGCTTTTTACCACACACTCAGACATTCACATTTGTCTCTCAGCCATTTGGAGAGTTACAATAAACGAATTAAGGAGGTTATACTATCCGTTTTGTCCTTTGTTCCATTGGAAGGCGGAATAGTTATAATGACCAGAGAAATTGCGAAATGCAGGCTATTAAAACCCCTGTAAGATCAGTTTATTTATCAGTAGCCTGCCTCTATTTAAAAACTGATGATATGCAGAACATGCTCTTTGGTATCGAATCAGTTGAGAGACATAAGCACCACATGCAGGTCATCATGGAATACTTTTACATAGATATGAGAAGTTGACCATGGAAAAGCTGAAGTCATTCCGTTTGTCATAAAATTGAGTTGTTTGTTCGCCGATAACATCTGTGTTCAATATGAAACGTCATTGATGCATCTAAGTGTCGAGATGAAGGCCACATTAAGATTTTTTTTTACACCTCCCATAGAAGCTTTTGAAGAAATTCTGCCTCGTAAGAGCATAAAACGGGCATCAAATTCAGAGTTCATAAGCGTAGAATCATAGTGGCGTGTAACAAAGCAATTGTTGGATGACTGATTACAAGATATGACGGTTTCTGTGATCAGCAACTGTCTATGATGTCAAAAAGTCCACTCTTTACTTTATCATGAGGAATAGTCGTGTGTTACACCCTAAATCGTCGCCATATCCCAAATCGTCACCGGCGACGATTTGGATGATATTTCAGCTCAAATTGTCGCCCGGCATCCCGAATCGTCGACCCGGGAACGATTTGGGACAAGATTGCACTATCATCAGGGGCGACGATTTGGGATGTACTATTGTACACCCGAGATCATCACCCGTCCTAAATTGTCGCCCGCTAATATTTCTTTGACGTTTTAAGGATAGATTACACAGAAGTTATTTTATTGTACACCCTCTGATATGGGGATACATAGGTTTCACTTGGTCTATTTGTCTGTCTGTCCGCACTCATATCTCTGGTGTATGTCGACCTATTGCACTGCAATTTTGTATGTAGATTACAGGTGACCCTCTGACATGCTTCCCCAAAATGAGAATTCTGGAATGAGAGTTTAAAGCGCCGCGAGCTGTGTATAATTTTCAACAACTCTGCAATATCTCTGGTGTTTGCGAACCGATATGTGGGTTACATGTGTTCCTGGCATGTACTTCCCGTAACATGAAATCTCTTGATCACGAACTCAAAGCGCCAAGAGCGGTCATAGCGAACTATTTTTGACTGTCACTCTGGTGTTTATGAACTGATTGAGCTGAAAGTTTGCATGTAGGTTATATGGGAATAAACATTTAGGTTTTATTTCAGAGAGAGAGAGAGCAACGAGTCAAAGAGAATTTTGAAAAATAAAGAGGAATGATGGGTGTTTCTCGAGGTTTTTCACGAGTGTCCAAACTGCGGGAGTGTCCAAACGGTGGCTAACAGGCGTAATCTAATATAATCTGAGGTCACTAACACATCTGCGATGCACAAGACCTAACAATCCAATGATCAACAGAATGACCCACAGGGGCTAAGCCCGTTTTAGACCCGAACTCTGTGATACCATAAATATATACCATCTATATTTATAGTATCACAGAGTCCGGGCCCAACACGGGCTATTTATAGTATTACAGAGTCCGGACCCAAAACGGGCTTAGCCCCTGTGGAATGACTACAACAAAAGGCAAAATGATTCATTGTCGGACTCTGTCTCTCTCTCTCTCTCTCTGTGTCTCTGTCTCTGTCTCTCTCTCTCTCTCTCTCTCTCTCTCTCTCTGACTGGACGAAAAAAAAATTATATACCCAACAATGACACCACCACCACCACCATCAACAACAAATACAACTCTTTCAATAGTAACAACACCACTACCAACCAAAACAACAACAAATACTGTGATCATAATAAATCTTTTTTCAAAAATTATACAACAGAACAAGTAAAAGACGGAAGTAGATTAAAATGTCTTACTTATAGGGTCCAGAGAACCTTTGCGGTCATAGCTAGACCACAGATGAAGAGGTGGAGAGAAGGAGTTAACAGGGCCAGTTTGTATGTAAATAATGTTTCCAAATAGTTGCAGCAAAGGGGACGACAATTTGGGGTGTGAAGTTATGCCCAAATCGTCGCCGGCGCGACGATTTAGGAGGAGCGACAATTTGGGGTATTACATAGTCGTGTAATGTGTTGAAAATTTGACACCAAATTAGAAATAAAGTAGTCCCATGGGGATCCGGGTCAGAATAGGTCCTCAGCACCCCTTGTTTGTCGTAAGAGCCGACTAAATGAGGCGGTACTTCGGATGAGATCACAAAATCCGACGCCCCGTGTCACAGCAGGTATGACACGATAAAGATCCCTCCCTGCCCAAAGGTCGTAAGTGCCGAGCATAGGCCTAAATTTTGTAGCCCTTCACCGGCAATGGTGACTTCTCCATATGAGTGAAAAATTCTCGAGAGGGACGTTAAACAATATACAAACAGTCAATCATGTTGAAACGTCATACATTTTTTAAATAACGTTATTAATTTGCGAAATTTCTAAATGACATACCTGCCTAACTCATTCCAATAATCTACCATCGGATAACATTTGAGACTTGCAGAGGACTCACAATTTCGATGTGAAAGGAAAATAAGCTTAAATTGTCAAACTATACAGGTTGAATAAAGAACTAAAGCACGTGTACAAAGCTCGCAATTCTGATGAAAATAAATACAATATTCGTACAGGCAAATCTCGTCCAACAGAGTGGACAAGAGACAATTAAATACAGGTAAATTATAAACAAAGCTACAGACCTTATTCCGTTACTGAATCCAGCATTACTGCTTTGTTTTCAGTTTTATCAAGGAGTAATTTTGGTATACTGCATTACATTTTTCCAGGTGTATACATGCATCGATCTCTTTAATCCTTTAAGAGTTGGGCAAACATGGACCACGATATTATAAATTCCCTAATTCTGACACTTTCATTATGAAAGCATTATATTATAAAAATTTTGTTTCATCTTCTAAATAGCTTGCAATTCAAAACAAAAACAAAAAAATATGTAGCTTGTGGACAAATTCGGCCGTCTCCAAATTGGATAATGTTCATCAAAATTCTTTCATAGAAATATGTTTTCGTAAAAATGATTATCATATATTTGTATGAAGCTTTACGTATGAATAATTCCAATATCATTTATTACAATTGTTTTGACTGGACAAAAATAAATCTAAACGAGAATTTACACTTCAATAAATCCAAAAAACGCTATGTATTCATACGCGCCTGAAAACAAATAACATAATTCGAGGAAACTAATCAAATTATTGAAATTCATAATACAGAGAACGAATTGGAATTTTAAGAATCAAACATTGTTTTTGAAGAATTTATCGATGTGTAAACTCTGGAAATTTTACTCACAAACTTATATTAACACTCACAAAGTTTACATATCGATAAATTCTTCAAAAACAATGTTTAATCTTATAATGATTATATGTGTAAATACAGCACAGCTCACGATAACGTTGCACCATTTTGACGTTAAATAATGATAAAAAGAATCCTTCTTATTCCTCTACATATTTTCAGTTTTATCTAATATATGTACACTATGATTTTTATTTGAAAAGTTTAATTATCTCTCTCCAAAACTGTAAATGAATTGCTGATTTAATTAAATGTTGCAAATAATGTTAAGAGACAAAAACGTTACTAATCCATCAAAGAACATTTGAAAAACGATCACCAGATGCGAAACATGTATACTCACAGCTAATTTGGTAAGTTAGCAGAACCCCAATGACAAGATATGCTATGATTCGCTCCATTCGATGTGATTGTGGCAATTTACGTTTGAAGTCACCATTCAAACATTCCAGTGCAGTTAGCAGATATGCTTGCATATCCACTTGCGGAATCTGAATGAAGTTAGCTTAAATCAAGATTATTTAAACCTCCAGGTCTGTAATATTAAATACATATGTGTCTGTAATATTAAAAATTCATGCGTCTACACTGTAATGTATCATTTCTGTCTATCGATATATTTTTTTAAACGAAAAAAGAAGACTGTACAAAACTGAATAGGTTCCAAGTGTTAGTAAACGGTACCAAACAATGTCGAAATATTACTTCAATATTTTCTTTGAAATATGAACAGACTCTGACATTGCAATAACATATGTACTCATCTTAGCCATTGGATGACGCAGTTGTTTAAGTCACTGGACACACTTTAATTACCCAACCCCGTAAGATTCTGTGAAGATTTTTAAAAATTATTCTTTGAATTCAAAACATCCACCGCAATAATCCCTCTTCTAGAAATATATCTCTGAAGCAAATGCATAATTATACCCCACTCAACGAAGTTGTGGAGGGTATAATATTTTGACCCGTCCGTCAGTCTGTCAAGTTGTGGAGGGTATAATATTTTGACCCGTCCGTCAGTCTGTGAAGTTGTGGAGGGTATAATAGTTTGACCCGTCCGTCAGTCTGTCACTCCTTTTTTGTCAGCGCAACTCCTTTGAGACCACTCAACAGAATTTCGTGAAACTTTGTAGTTAAGAAGGACATACTGTATAAATGTGCATATTCCCAGGAAATTCTGATTCAATAATTTTTCCGGGAGTTATTCCCCTTTTGAACTTAGAATTTCGAGTCCGTCTGCCCTGTTAGTCCTGTTCTTGTCAGTGCAACTCCTCTGAGACCGCTCAACAGAATTTCGTGAAACTTTTTAGTTAATAAGGACACACTGTGTAGATGTGCATATTTTCAGAAAATTCTGATTCAGATTACTTCCATATATTTCCAGGAGCTATGTCCATATTGAACTTAGAATTTCGAGCACGTCTGTCCTGTTCTTGCAGTAATACATAGTATTACCATTCATTATGTGAGGCATTATCAAGCAATGTTGGAGCGTGGGGTGTGTGAGCTTGCTCACTTCTGCTTTCTTTCATTCTACAATATCGGTAAAACTTTCAAATCTTAATTCACATGAAAGTTTTTTCTTCAAAAAAAAAAAATGTTTGCTTAAACGAACCAACTTTGTTCAAACCACGTTAGAAGTATGTACTAGTAATTCTGTTTAACTCAATCTATGATGAAAGTTAATGACAAAGTTAGCGTTCCTTGGAGTTTCTGTCGAGGAGCTTAATGATTTCCATACCTTTAACTGTAATTTATAATAGCTCTGAATCATATTGGGTAAATTAAAAAAAGAAAAAACTGGTGCAAAACACTCCTGCAAGCTTTCCTCTCTTGAGTGTATCATCTAGAAGAGAGTTGAGTTCATAAGAGGTCAAAAGCAAATATACGTAATATCCGTAATGAATGTTGCTTTACGTCCCATCTGAGAATTTTTCATGTAGAGACGTCACCATCGTTAGGTTAAGCGCCTCTCCTATACCCTGTGCATGTTCAATGGCCGTAGGCGCCGATCATATAGGCCTAAATTTTGCAGCCCTTCATCGGCAATGGTGACGCTTCCACATGAGTGAAAAATTATCGAGCAGTACGTTAAACAATATACGATCAACCAACTAATTTATAGTGTTATAGTCACTTTTATTGCATGCAGAGTTTTTTTAAATGGCTTCCACTGTTTTTGTCACACACTTTACCAGTTTGTGGTTTTTTCCCCTGTACTTGAGTTTCTTCATTACAGAACAGACATTTATGGGCGGGGAAAAGTGTCGACAGTGAACACAGGTTGAGTGAACGTCTCTTAGTCTTACAGTTCACTTGACTCGGCGCAACTTCGTCAATGTTCAAGTTTTACTAGTAACTAATTAATATTTGTAAATTATTATAACACCAGCGATAGAAACCATGCAAGCACCATTTAAAGCTAGTAAACAATCTATGCCTTTATTATTCTTGGGACTCTGTCTTATGTGACATCTTTATAAGTAAGCTGAAAATTGAAAAGGTGTTCAATATAAATTATTACATATGACAATATATATTTATCTATTTTACAATTGTAGATTAATACAATTCATTAATCTAACTAAAATTATTCATAAATTAGTTAATTGTTTGTAATATGTCATATTCTCAATAGTCGAGCCATTATTTTTCAGAATTTCCCCCATTTTTGCATTGTATACTCGAAAGTAATCCATGTGCTTCCTTTTTATGGATCATAATGGGCTTCCATAAATTAGATATATCGTGTGAGACATGGAAATGTGGACAACGATTTTTATGTTGAAAGTTATATTTACTAACTCAATATTGCATATATATCATATGAAGATAAGGTCTGTGGATTATAGTATCTAGGAATGAACCGTTTTCATACTGTATATTTAGTATTGAACATGTTAATTGGTACGTTATTTTGGGAATGTAGTATACAATGTATAATTTCGTAAGACATGAATTTGTAGATATTTAAAAATATGTACCACTTTCCATAATACACTGTCTTCTAATTTTTATACGTATTTCTCACAGATGTCCTCTCTGGGAAGTCCCTATCCCGTTGTTTGTGTTTACAATGTGTCGTCTTTAATGCGGTATGGAACACCGTAACAGCCATGTTGAATTTGCCAAAAAATTTATAAATTCAAATGGCCATATCTTGAAAACACCCCAACATAGATAAATCAAACAACCTTCATATACCTTTATTTTATACACACTTTCAAAAAATCATAGTGTAGAAAAATCCCTAGAGGGGGGAGGGGAGGTAATGTGTTACTGGTCCATGTTCTATGTAGAATATTTTACTGAGATGAGAGGGATAGGTTATATTTCAATAACGAAGCAGACTGGTAAAGCAACAAAGCTGGAAATATATGTATTATGCATCATGTATTTTATTTCAATTGGAAAATCGATGAGCAACGTTAGATTCAGTGAGACAATGGCGCTTCTCTAACTATTCTAATAATAATAAATAGCACATGAGCTTCATTCATCATTATATAGTCAGTATTGATAGAAAACACAATCATGCTGTAATTGGTTTGCTTGTATTCAATCAGGATTGACGATATTTTGAATGGAGAACATGACGAATCACTTTTTGCGAGAGAAAGTTCGAAAACGTAGGGAAAACCTGTCCAAACTCTCCCCAATCAATTATAAAAAGAACACAACTTTTAAATGAAAAATTTTCATGAAAATATTTATTCTCGATCTTTTTTTTTTTTTTATTTGCATTGGAACTTCTATCAGGATTTTGCAATTCTAAAAAACTTTTATACCGAGTTAAAAATAAAGTAACTTGTCATGACTTCCTTTTTCTAGGAGTCATATGAATTGACATATCAAATTGTTTCATATAAGTCAATAAAGTCTACCGGAAACGCTATAGACATTACAAAGATTCTCAGAAATGTCTGGCTTATATATCAATTATTATAAAACTCACAGTGTATGGATTGACTCCCAAAATACAGTAATCATGTTCTATTACCCAACAGTAATCTCAAATGGGGAACTATTAACTTCACCCTGTTAGGAATAATTTTTGATGTTGAATTACACAAAAAACCTAAGTCAAATTTTGATACAAAGTTAGTACAAATCAAATACATGTACATTCTAAATCTCTCTCTCTCTCTCTCTCTCTCTCTCTCTCTCTCTCTCTCTCTCTCTCTCTCTCTCTCTGTGTGTGTGTGTGGGGGGGGGGGATTTATCTCCCATTTGCAAGATCATTAGTTCTACCTCTGTTGAACCATATTCTAATGTCTATTCCCAGCCTGTCTGGGTTATATTGTAAAGAATTAGAAAAAAATTCTTTTCATTTGTATAGAATGGTTCAACTCATAGTAAAGAACAATGTTGTCCTTGTTAACAAATATTAAGATGTGTGTCTAAAGATGATTAATCTACGAGTAAAGTCTTTCATGGCTTCAATGTCATTGTTTTGGATACGACATCTTATTTCTACAAACAGGGTGTTGAATAAATTAACACATTGCTTAAACTAACCAGGTTCATATCATGTGAGGATTGAATATGTCAAGTTAATTTTAAAATGCATTTTTTAGACATGTATTAAAATCGTGGGTTGAACTAGAAATGCATTTGCTTGTACAGAGTCAAATGTTACTGCAGATATTCCTTTAGCTTATAATCATATGATTCATATAGGAGGGGAACATTTTTAAAATAAACAACTCTTTGACAGAAAACACCAGACATATTAATGATATCAATTTCTTAGAATGTGCAAGTATCATTCCTGCGATAAAAACTTCAATCGAATAAACATTATTTTTTTTTTTTAATTGCAAATCTATTTATAAGGTCAAACATATACGATGTACTGAAATATGGAAAAAAACCAATCCATTTTCTTTTATGAACTTCTGAACAAACATTCCACCGTGACAACAGGTGACACATGATGGAGTGAGCTCTTAGATAACAAGACTCATTACTACATGTAAAACTTGTACGGTACCGATTTTGATGCACCAGATGCGCATTTCGACAAATAATGTCTCTTCTGAATTTTAGAAGAATGTGGCTTTAATTCAAAATTTAATCATCCAATTTATACTTTTAAGTTTCATTTCAAAAGACAAATTCTTCAAAAATCAAATTTCAGAACTTATTTAGAAGAATGAACTTTATTTGTCTGTATTCCAAATCATCACCTATTTAAACTCTTACAAAAAGATACATTCCTCGCAGAGGTTAGTAACTGTTCTACCTAGCCACTGTCGTCCTTCCTCGTGAAAATATTAAATGTGAGAGGGAAAATACAGCTATACGTCCCACAACATCTGTGAAAATGGCGTAAATTAAATGTGAATTCTCAAACTTTCTAAAGAACATTTAGTAAATGTTAAATAACAGAACTTTTCCAAAACAACAGCATCAAAACCCACGACTTTACACCATCATTCATCAAACCCATGACTCTACACCATCATTCATCAAACCCACGACTCTACATCATCATTCATCAAACCCACGACTTTACACCATCATTCATCACAACCCACGACTCTTCACTATCATTCATCAAACCCACGACTTTACACCATCATTCATCAAACCCACGACTCTACACCGTCATTCATCAAACCCACGACTCTACATCATCATTCATCAAACCCACGACTTTACACCATCATTCATCACAACCCACGACTCTTCATCATCATTCCTCACAACCCACGACTTTACACCATCATTCCTCACAACCCACGACTTTACACCATCATTCATCAGACCTACGACTCTACACCATCATTCATCAAACCTACGACTCTACACCATCATTCATCAAACCCACGACTCTACATCATCATTCATCAAACCCACGACTTTACACCATTATTCATCACAACCCACGACTCTTCATCATCATTCATCAAACCCACGACTTTACACCATCATTCCTCACAACCCACGACTTTACACCATCATTCATCAAACCTACGACTCTACACCATCATTCATCAAACCTACGACTCTACACCATCATTCATCAAACCCACGACTCTACATCATCATTCATCAAACCCACGACTCTACACCATCATTCATCACAACCCACGACTCTTCACTATCATTCATCAAACCCACGACTTTACACCATCATTCATCAAACCCACGACTTTACACCATCATTCCTCACAACCCACGACTTTACACCATCATCCATCAAACCCACGACTTTACACCATCATTCATCAAACCCACGACTCTACACCATCATCCATCAAACCCACGACTTTACACCATCATTCATCAAACCCACGACTCTACACCATCATTCCTCACATCCCACGACTTTACACCATCATTCATCAAACCCACGACTTTACACCATCATCCATCAAACCCACGACTTTACACAATCATTCATCACAACCCACGACTTTACACCATCATCCATTAAACCCACGACTTTACACCATCATTCATCAAACCCACGACTCTACACCATCATTCCTCACATCCCACGACTTTACACCATCATTCATCAAACCCACGACTTTACACCATCATCCATCAAACCCACGACTTTACACCATCATTCATCACAACCCACGACTTTACACCATCATCCATCAAACCCACGACTTTACACCATCATTCATCACAACCCACGACTTTACACCATCATCCATTAAACCCACGACTTTACACCATCATTCATCAAACCCACGACTCTACACCATCATTCCTCACATCCCACGACTTTACGCCATCATTCATCAAACCCACGACTTTACATCATCATCCATCAAACCCACGACTTTACACCATCATTCATCAAACCCACGACTCTACACCATCATCCATCAAACCCACGACTTTACACCATCATTCATCAAACCCACGACTCTACACCATCATTCCTCACATCCCACGACTTTACACCATCATTCATCAAACCCACGACTTTACACCATCATCCATCAAACCCACGACTTTACACCATCATCCATCAAACCCACGACTTTACACCATCATTCATCACAACCCACGACTTTACACCATCATCCATCAAACCCACGACTCTACACCATCATTCATTAAACCCACGACTCTTCACTATCATTCATCAAACCCACGACTTTACACCATCATTCATCAAACCCACGACTCTACACCATCATTCATCAAACCCACGACTCTACACCATCATTCCTCACATCCCACGACTTTACACCATCATTCATCAAACCCACGACTTTACACCATCATTCATCACAACCCACGACTTTACACCATCATCCATCAAACCCACGACTTTACACCATCATTCATCACAACCCACGACTTTACACCATCATCCATCAAACCCACGACTCTACACCATCATTCATTAAACCCACGACTCTTCACTATCATTCATCAAACCCACGACTTTACACCATCATTCATCAAACCCACGACTCTACACCGTCATTCATCAAACCCACGACTCTACACCATCATTCCTCACATCCCACGACTTTACACCATCATTCATCAAACCCACGACTTTACACCATCATTCATCAAACCCACGACTTTACACCATCATTCATCAAACCCACGACTTTACACCATCATTCCTCACAATGAACTAAAACACCATCATTCCTCACAATGAACTAAAAGATTGGACATTACTACTCTGATTTTACGCATAATTACTAATAAACAGAGGCTGGGGTTCCTAACTGACAATATTTACGTAGTCTTTGATGATAAAGTTTTCCAACAGCCTGTTGCAATTCATATGGGCAAGAATTGTGCTCAATTATCATCTGTCCTGCTTTTGTATTCTTGTGATTCTCTCTCTCTCTCTCTCTCTCTCTCTCTCTCTCTCTCTCTCTCTCTCTCTCTCTCTCTCTCTCTCTCTCATGTATTGCCTGAGAATTATGAAATGAAAGCTATATATAATCCTCAGTTAAAATCAGTATCCACAGCCTAATCGCCAAAATTCATCCGATAAGATATCTTTTTTTAAGATTAAATACATACAATTCGTTTCCCTCGTTTCAAGGCCCTGACCTTGAGTTCCTTAATTTAGCCATAACGCAGATTCCCAAAATTGCTATTATTGTTTTACATTCAATACTTCCTTATTATGTTAGAACATCAATAGAAATCACTACAATTTTGAATTTATATAGCTCTCTCTCTCTCTCTCTCTCTCTCTCTCTCTCTCTCTCTCTTTCATATTCTAGTTTCGACATTGCGGCTTTTATTCTCTTTTTTTTTTTTAAAGGGGGTTGACAATAAGGAAAAAGGTATTGACCTTGAAGACTAGTATATCATTTATATATCATCTTGAGACCTCTAAACAATGTTAAAACATTATTCCAAATTAACATACGTTCGAATTCGCATAGATCTTTATGTTGCGATATTAGAATTTCTAGAATGCGGCGTTAATTTGTCTGACCTTGAAAAATATTTTAGCTTCAAAAAGATAATACAGTATCTTTTTCCTTAGATTACTCTCCCATTTACCTCTTGGATTGTTGATTTTAATGCGAGATCTGTGTCTTTTGATTGACTTTGTTGTTTAATCGTGTTCTTCTAGCAATCATATTATTTTTCGTTGTCAGCACTATTTACCATATCCGAAGCATCAATGGTACGGACTACCAACTATTGTTTTGAACTTAATCACTCCATATCATTATCTTCCCACTATTTTATTTCATAAGCACATTGTTTTGGAAGTTTACCCTCTAAATTTATCTGATTTCTGTAATTTCAAGAATAATTCTATTTTCATCCCGACCCGACCATGGTATAAACTCTCTACACCATCTGACGTCAGTAAACACGCTTTACCAATCTCTACCCAGAGTTATCGTTCCCGCTACGGTCCACTAATACCTCTGTCAACGTCTACAAATCATATCAAAACGTACTAAAACTAACTTAGCATATCAAACTGTAATGATCATATCTAAGCCAATCAAACACTTGTCTGAATTTTATAAACTGGTAAATATGAGACACCTGAGCGAATTAGAAGGTTTTATATAAATATTCATTCATCCAATAATACTAGAATAATCATGGAATTCGTTGTGGTTTTTTTTTAACTTACTGTAAGATTTTAAGCTTAACACTAAAACTTGTAAAATCATACTTTATAATGCAATAGGTAGAAATAAGTTTTGCCAAGAATCTTGACATTCAGACGTTGACAGAGGTGTTGTAGCGCAGCGCAGTGTATTGATACTTGTCGTTTTTCGTGGTGTGTGTTATTTGTTTATGTAATATGTGTCTCTTGAAAGTAATATATGTCTCTTGATAGAGACGCGGGTTGCGTCGGAAAATTTGAGTTTCAAATAACCAACAGTGTCGTGGCCTTTTCAGTGCTTTAATATATATATATATATATATATATATATATATATATATATATATATATATAGACGCCACAGTCTTCCATATCAGCTTCATATTTGGATATTTTATTGAACATAGACGTCTATTAACGGCAAACTAACAACTCAATTTGATGACAAACGGAATGATTTCGACTTCTCTATCGTCAGCTTCCCGTATATCTATGTAGCAATAATCTATTGACGACTGCATATTGTGTTTATGTCTCGCAACTGATTTGATACACGAGAGTATGTGCTGAGGCGTGGCGTACCATTATTAGGCCGTTCAGTACACACTCATTTTGACTACGGGTACTACGTTTACCTAATCATGATATAGGACTTACTGCAGGTGTGATCGAACAACAGGGGATGCTTCCTCAATTTTCTGTGCACCTGAACCCACCTCTGGTGTTTCTAGGGCTCTGCCCTTCTCTCAATTTCATATTCATTATAGGATTGATGAGATTGGTCACTGTTCCTTACCATCATTTTTATTGTATAAAGCATGGAAAAATATTTTTGAAATAATGATTTGACAGTGTGATACATGTAGAGGAACATTTTCAAAAAGTTAAAAATTTACCAAAAAGAATTTTTAAAAGTCCCCAGTATTAAAAGACAATGGTTTGTAAAGTATATTGATATTCCAGGATTAATAACGATCCCGTTTTCTATCAAATGTCACTTGAAATGAACACCAATACTACCCGTTAAAATGCAATAATAATAAGCCATTTTGAATTTATCAAACAATATTAGTAAACATAAGCCAAAGTGTAGAACATCTCATGCATACATGATCCGTTGTAAATTGAGAAATATCATGCAATCCGATCTTCAACAATATTGTGTTGATGTTTTTATTATCTTCTGACATTAAAACAACACACCAAGTTGTTAATAAAAGCGATGCTTTTAAAATGAATGCATGTATTTGTCAAACGGGAGGCTACGCTACACCGTACCAAAATGTCAGCAATGAATTTTTTATTCACAAAACCATGATTCTAATCTGTCTGTTTCCGCATGAATTTCTTCTGAATTCCGGTTGGACAGAAAACGAAGAATTGTTTGTCCCAGACCTTGACTTCCACTGTATCTTACCTATTTGTGTTTAGTTCATCGTAGAACATTTTAATAGCCTATTTATTTATGTGATGTTTGTCGTAGACAACTTCTGACATCGTACCGTAGATTTCGTCTGTAACCTGGATATTTACGTGCAATTTGTCTTAGATCACTTTTATAATATTTCTTTAAACCACCACAGATTTTAAATAAAAATTCTTCTGTGTCACGCCGTCGGTTCCTGTGGTGGGCATATTCTATAATCACAAAATTCAACCTGTATTCTGGTGTTGAAAATTCAAGTATGGGCTTCTTCAATTAGCATTGAAACATTAAAAGGAACAGAGTAAAGTGTGCGAAAATGATAGAGACCTATTTGTTTGTTGACGCAAGGTAAAATTGAATCGTGTATATTTGTTGTTGTGTTTTGCATAAACGATGTACATGCGAACTTGTTACATTTTCTACATTATCATTACACCCATATAAACATATGGAGAAATCTGGGGAAATATTATAAATTTAATTACACATTTGGAAATCTAACTTATATTCAAAATTTCCTTTCAAAAGACGACATTCTTCAAAATCACGTTTGAGTTTTAAACACATTTAATATCAAACTTAATGGGAGACACGCATCTGTGATACTCTATTGTTAAACTTCACAAAACCCTTTCGAATACAGATACCTAGCACATCCAGTACATGATCTACTAAGTCCCTATCTTACTTCTCACGAAGTATTAACTGGTGTGAGGGAGAAACTTCAGACGGATTGGGTCACAAAGCTAAAAGTGGTGGAAATCAAATAAGGACTCTTGAAAACTCCAATGAATTTGAAATCACAAAACGTATCCAAAACGTACGACTTTTCAACACTCCTCGCGATGAATAAAGGACCACTGGTTTTTTTGTTTTTTTTTTGTGTTTTTTTTTTATCATAAACAGCAGCTTCGTCAATAATGATGGAACTCGGAACTTGCCATATCTTGTAATCAGTTTTACAACAACTGATTTTGTTAAACATCATTCTGATTCTACGTACAGATGCTTTGAAGTTGATATTTAAAAAGATATTGGAGTTCCTCATTGACAATATCAATGTAGTCTTTGGATACGAGATTTTCCATCAGTCTGTTGAAATCCCTATGGACACAAATTTTATTCGATTTTTTTAGCTGACATGCTTTTGCATTCTTATGAGGTAGAATTTATTCAAATCTTCTACATGAAAAGATGAAATATTGTGCTGTTACCTTCAATTTGGCTTTGATATATCGACGATGTTTTGTCAACTTAATGACAAACGTTATGACTTCAGCTTCTCCATCGTCAACTTTCAAGTGTATAACACCAAATTGTTTATTAAGAGCTGAACATATCTTACATCAATTAATCTGTCCTGGCCCGGCATTAGTCAGTCTGACCCCCCCCCCCTATTTTTGGTATTCTTTTACAAGAGGGGATGCTGCAGGGTTTCCGGTCCTAGACACCAGATCCCATGTTCTACTACGACCATAATCGTCAAATATATTAATCAACTGTTGAATGAAACCTTCTACTGTCCCTGAAGCAAGCCGTTTAGGACAACCGCACTCAAAATCACCTCTCAAACCTAACCTTTCACAATCAATAGCACGAACTATAGTCTTCCCCTTTGAATCTTTCCAAACGAAAAACCTACAAATATCATTGGGAGTGCATGACATTAAAGTTGGCGATTCTGGAGATGCTCTCAAAAAACCCGATAAAGACTCCAAAAGACTGTTTTTCTTTTTATGCCTTAAAGAAGAAACTTTACTCTCATCCAGATCGGAAAGCCTCCTATCTATTACTTCCCAGTCAATTTCAATCTCTCTTCGTTTATCCTGCAATATAAAACCAAATCTTAACAAACGCAGCCATATTTCACACGAATAAAACTCTGAAAGCAAACAAAGGCCATCTCATACCTACACTATCCAACACAAACCTTTCTTAGAAGGAATATTGACAACTCCTTTTTCACCTTTTACACCAAGACAAAATGATCCAATTGAATTGGCTAGCAACTTCGGCCACCACATAGGTAAAGGTTCAATCTTGGGGACTATAATGGTACACGTTACTTATTGTTGCTAAACCAAACAAATGACAGGAGAAACTAGCCCGATAGGAGGGACAACAAGGATTTGTTTCTCCTCTGGTGTCCTGACAAAACATATTAATCCCTGCTGAAAGAGGAGTTGCCCAGGGTGTAAAATGTTTTAGAGGTACAGCCTCTTTTGACCTCATTACATTTGAATCCAACAACATCAAATCTATTGAATGCGAACCATATATAGTATCAATCAAAACCCATGACTTGTCACTAAGTCACTAAGCATATTGTCAGCAGCACTTAAAATCCGAGAGGGTTTATCAGCCTCATTTAACTGAAATGACACAAAAGTCAGACGTAAATCAACATTTTGTGTTACAATAAACCGAAAAAATATCTTTTAAGATATCGTTAAGTTGTTTACATTTGCTACCCTGACCATTCAAAGAACCAATAACAGCCATGCTATCGGTGTACACATCCACCTTTGAATCTTGCATCACACTACTAAGCGATACCAAGGATTTCAAAATTGCGTCTGCCTCCTTAACATGTATTGGTCTTTCATCATTTTCTAACCAAAAATCCCCTAAAACTACATCTTCCTCCCCTAACTTTACAGAGACCCCATATCTGAAACCAGAAGAATCTGTGTAAATTGAAATTCTCTTGTGAAATTCTGGTCTCCACCTAGAACAATCTTGCCAATCATCTACAAATTTCCAGTGCTCAAGTTCCTCCCTCAGAGATCCAGAAACTTTTATAGACCTACTATTTTTTAAACACTGAGAAAATCCATCATTTACTTCTCTGCAAAATAACTTGCAACCTGGAATTGCCAGACTCATGGGAATGCACTTTCCAGCAAATCTTTGCAATGTTCTAACATCAACTTCTTCTTTAGCTAGAATGAATTCCCTAAGTTGTATGAATTTTGCTTTTTTATCCTCTGGTAGTATGTATGCTTCCTGAACAGAATCAACTAAAATTCCTAAAAAAAGACCATTTACTTAAAGCAAGAGTGTATCCCAACCTTGTCAGCAATTCAAGTAAACCATACACAAGCCTCTTAGCTTCCTCTTGAACTATGACGCCTACAAAATCAGCCCCCTTGGTAGCGACAAACCTGTCATCAATATACAGAGAATTACGTACTGAGAGTTTCCGGAGATACGAAGTATACGAAGTATCGATTGATAGATAAAAGCCGAAGCCTTCCATCCAAACGGTAATGTTGTGTACACCATATAAAAACCGCCAAATTGAATGCAGAGAAATTCTTGAGATTTCTCAACAATTTTAACTTGACTGTAACCTGATTTATCATCGCAAGTAACCATCAAAGCATTCTTGTCTTTTAATCGATGAATATCCCTCAAAGTCTCTAATCGAAAAGGCAAATCTTTTATCCATAAGTTAATATACCGTTCATCATGACACACACGAGGTTTACTTGGTCCCACTGTAAGGGGCATAACTATCCTTGGGGGTTGACACTCCCCAACTCTACCTAAGAGCTTTATCGTCCCACACTGAATCTTGTTTGTGAGTTCCCATTATGATAGCAATAAATTCAGAATGCTGTCGACAAATGCTAGCATTATGGAAATACTGCTTCGGAGATGTACTGTCTCGTGATCAGCAGACAGTCAGACAACCAAGCATCTACATAGAATACTCCCAAGTACAAATAAACTGATGTCTTTATTGACAAGGACGAATATGTGAGATGGCATGTGGTAAAGGACTACAAAGAAAGATAAAAACTAATAAGAAAATGTGTTAACTATTATAGACGAGCTAATTATTATATAGCGTACGAATTAACTAACTTTGACAATGACTGTTATGGCGTTCCATAGAAAATTATTTTGAACAGCAACCTATTCTATTATTAACATGAAATCATATTCTTATAGCTTACTTTACATCATTTTATCGAAGAGAAAGAAAACAATGCAAATTTCATGTAATATTCAACTACATATAGACAAGTTATTGTCCTAGACATAGTGATGACAACAATGACGTATCATACTTCGAGAACACGAGGTTAGAGAAAACCACAAATATCTATCATTATTGTTGAAAACTGCAACTATGCATTGCATTAAACATCAAATAAAGTAGACGTAAAAGAATAAATTTACAAAGGCAATCAATTACTTACACTGTAATTTCCCTTAAACTTCCAAAAGTTCCACAGGTAAATAATGTTTCAGCCACATGGCTTCTATCATTTATTTTGATAACTCGTACCTTAAAAATTCGTACACAGTACAGGAGACATGTTTTAATTGTAGTGTGTTCCTTTAAAATTCCCTTTGTATGTCTGAAAAACTCGAAGATACTGACACCATTTCTTATCCACTGAAGAATGTTACCATTATTTGAAATATGTTTATCAATAATAGAGTCCCATTCTGACACAAAAGAATGAATTTGACCAGATATAAAATTATTTGGATCTCTTAAAGGTAAAGCGTTAACATCAAAATTCAAGTCACCATTGATTACTTCCTCTGCGCGAGGTAAATGGGTTGTAGGCAAAGGGACTCCTCCTTCAAGTGTAATCCATGCCGGTTGTTCCCTAATCTTCACATTCATAGGGTTGAAACCACTATTCAACTCCCAAGTCGGAACTTTCGTGAAAAACATACTGTCTGGAACAAACTTCATTCTCTGTAAAATTATAATCATTGATTATAATCTTACATACCTGAGAACACAACCAGCACTAATCACACCGAAAGGAAGAATCCCTTCGGCTACAATTCACGTGAAAAATCACAAGGGTATCAGTGTCCCTTGGATTGCAAGACAAAAGAATTCACTCCTATCATACAAACAAGTATCTCATTTATGATATTCATACATACATGTACATATAACAAATACACATTTCACCTGTTCATATCCTATCCATACATAATACATTTGTCTAACAAAAGAAATCAAATGTTGCAATCTACATGACAAAAATAGCAGAGACATGTCATTCATCTACTTATTTCCTTTTGCAAGCTTCATTTTCTCGCAATCTTTTACTAAATGTGTATTGCTGTCGCAAAAATGACAGGGGTCCTTTGGGCGAAAAGACTTATAATTCTGTTTGTCCTTTTATAACTCTGGTTCATATAATCATTAGATGCCCCCATATTAAACATATTGGGATACATGCCCGGTATCATAGGATACATCATAGACGGCTGATAGGGATATAAATTATTCAAAGGAGATTCTGGCCGTTTTTGCGTATCAAAATTTTCATTCTTACTGTTATTCTGAGCTTCAGGTTTCTCCTTTAAACACTTAGAAATTGCCTTAGAAATAGCATCTGCCACTTTTCCTCCTAACACTGACAGACATAAATTAGAAATTTGTAACTTTGTCTAATATCTATTAGCCTGTCTACATAACTCTTCAAACATATCAGCCTCATAATGGTCCATCTTTCTAGCTGTTTTAGCCAATTCATCTAAAGTCAATAAAATCAGGGCATTACTGGGATCTTCCTGAAGGCATAGAGTCCTACCTTCTACTTCTCCTTAATCATCTCGACTTTTGCCGTTTTCTCCAATGACAAAAGCCTTTCTTCTAAACTTGTATCACCATCATGCTTTCTTTTCTTAGAGTTTGAAGAAGTCCCTGACGATTCTGAAGATACTCCAGCTTCTCCAGTAGATGCCCCTAAAAACCAACATTAAAATATACTATACGGCTTTATTTTTTACACTGTAATAAACCAATATACCATTGACTCGTCCAGTACTTGTCCTTTGGGTTGTCCCACCTCATTTGCAAAAATTATCAAACAATGCAGCATCCATTTTGCCTCCTCTACAGTGAATTCTCTCCCTAAACCAGAATTTAGTACATGTAAATTATTATCGCCTATAACTCAGCACATGCCGTATAAGTATTCATTTTCAGAATCAATAATAATTATTTCAATATATTGTGTATATTTTCTTCTTTATAATATAATAGGTTTACAATTTATAAGTTAGAAGTTTGCACTACCAACTTTACTACATCCATAAAATGTTGAATGTATTTAACATGATACCAATGTTGGTAGATCTATATGTAAAATTCAAACAGGTCTTTCACCCTCAAGTATCAAGTAATTAAACTATATAGAAAGATTGATATTGCCAACCTGCCAACTCCAGAAGCTCTGCCACATTCTCTCCTGTTATAGTGTTGACCAAAATCTCGATTTCCTCGAATTCCAAATTTTCTGTCTTCTTGTCTTTTGAAACTCTAGAAAATTCTTTTAACCCCACTGGTTTTCCGCCTCTGATCTTTTTTAAAACAGGTAACAGTTTCACCCCTTTCAAAGAGTGTCTCTTTTTTAAAACAGTAGGTTGAACCATTTACAAACAAATCAAAACATGTGTACACACAGATGTGACGTCACAACTAGAAGAAGCGAGATAACTATCCTGATTTACAAACACATTTCTCCCGGTAAATTTCACATATTTTAAAACTCATATTTTTCAACAGTATAAGAACACGTAAGGAATGCTTTTTTAAATACCATTCAAAACACAATGAATAAACTTGAAGATCCATAACTGTTTCCACCGGGTAAACTATACACCAGTCAGTGAATGCACGTGCTACTTCAATACTTGCCGCCTCTATAAAAAATGACCACTTAGGTCAATTTCAAAAAATGTCCTGAGGCTATATAAAAAATAATGAATGTATATTTCACCACCTAGGCCTGCAACGAGAACCACCAAGGTTCACAATCGAACACTCAGCCACCAAGGCAATTAATACTGCTCACCTAGGCTAAACACGAGACCACCTAGGTATGTAAAATTATGGCCACCTAGGCTTAAAGAGAACCACCAAGGCAATAGCATATACAATTTTAAACTACCTTTCCTAATATGTTGAGCGACTCGAGCAGTAAAATCCCGACGTCGGCAAAACACGTCCTTCCACGAGCATTGATGTCTAAAAAAAAAAAAAAAACTAATACGTCACATGTACTTCTGCTTAGATATTAACCAATGGGGATCCCATAGAAGAAGGAAGTGATGACATTCTCATTTCTTCTTCCTTTTCGCAAAAGTCATAAGACAACTGTGACCATATCATATTTTATTATGGTCCTGCTGTTGTTTTAAATATATGCCGAAAACAATTCTGTATGAAAAAAATATCAGAAAATTTAAATGTTCTATCAGGTTTTTTTTTTTTACAGCATTCAGTTTGGGTCCACGTGCAACATATTTTCTTAGAAAAGTAATTGTATTTTGTACAATGTAGTAAGGCATACTCAGGCCGTGCATGCACGGTATTTTTGTGTGTATGAAATGTGTGTTTTTATACAGTATAAGTGTATCTTGTCTTGCGATGTAGTATTGACCACCATGTCACTCAGTGGATTTAGTAACCAGACTGGACAGTATCCTTTATGGGATTTATAAGGTTGATCACTAATCGTTATCTTTACTTTTCATCCTAAATTGTTTCAAACCCTGAAACCAGGGGTGGGTGGCTGGGTGGCTGACACACACCGGTTTGTATGGTGCTCCAAATCGGAAATAGCTGGACAAATCCATGGCAACGAAGACATTACGTGTACATTATTATTATTAGAATTGTGTAACTGTATTAGATAACGTCTTAAATTTTGTTAGTTGTATTTTGGTGAAATATGACCCTGGGTACTTTTAACAAAGTCATCTGTGACAGTTCAGCTTTTAGAATAACCTTATCATGTACATCTGCTATGTCCTAACCTCTTCGATATCCTTACCTTATACTGCTGACATGTCTTCAAACTTCTTCTATAACATTACCACTTACATTTGGTTGTCATGATTTCTTCGATAATCTACATACTCACTTTTAGTTTGTAGTAATCTCTGTAATAAATTCTACTTATTTAATATACAAGATATTATCTGGTTCGTCCAAGACAACCTCTTTCATAACCTTACTGTTTACTTTTGACACCTGTCTTAGACAGTAACCTTACGACTTATATTTGGGGTGTCCTAGCCTATCGAAACATTATAGATTTCATTTTTGCACCAAGGTTACAGAGGATTATATAGAAACAAATAGGAGATGAACAAACAGCGTATATCAAACGTCGTTTTATAGGAATAAATGCGCGTACGTCTTATCCTGGATATTCTTGAATACTGTGAAACTAATGATAAAGAAGGAGTTTTATTATTTTTAGACTTCGAAAAGGCCTTTGACTCAGTTGAATGGAATTTCCTATTTAAAACTCTAGAAAAATTTAATTTCGTCCGAATTTCCTAAAATGGATAAAAACACTATACCATAACCCAATTTTCAGATTAAAAATCAATGGGTGGATCTAAGACATGCGAAATGCAAAGAGGAACAAGGCAGGGATGTCCAATATCGGCCTTGTTAAATCATTGTATCGCTGATATTCTCTCATTAAAAATTAAGGAAAATGATAGGATAAAAGGATTCCAAGCAGATCATATGGAGAAAGAAGTTAAGAATATACAACACGATGATAATATGACTTTAACTCTGAAAGATATAGAATCAGTTAATCAGGCTTTGTACACAATACACAATTTTTGCATTCATGCAGGCTCCAAGATAAACATTAGTAAAACCGAATGCATTCTTCTTGGTCCTTTAAAAAATCTTTTTACAGAAATAATGGGAATAAATGTAACAAATGGGGCAGTCAAATGCCTAGGTATTTACGTTGGCCATGACAAAATAGAACGCTATAACAAAACTTGGAAAATGTACCGTTACAAACACACTAGCTTTAACAAAACTTATTTATTTACCAAGTATTTTGGAATTGCCAGATAGAGATTATATTTTTTTAAAAAAGCCAACTGAATAGACTAATATTTGATTTCATATGGAACAAAACTGATAGGATAAAATGGATACCATGATTGGAAATGTTAAAAGATGGAGGATTGGGTATAACAGATGTTGAATCGGAGATTAAAGCCTTTTAAAAGGCTTCGTGGGTCCACAAATTGAAAGAGACAAAACACTGTATAATTGAACTTCATAGATAGTTATCTTACTCCTAATAACATAGATATAAATTATCTGACATTGACTACAGAAAAAAAGAATAGAAAACTACGAAATAATACGGACAATGTCTTTGTTCTATAAACAAGTAATTACATGCTTTCATGCGTGTAAACAAATAACGATCATCACAATAATGTACAATTTCTTACACAACCAATATGGTCAAATCAAAAATGTTCATATAAAGGCAAAACAATCTTCATTCCTAACTGGTCGAAAAGTAATATACTTTATGTTAAGGATTTATTCTCAGATAACGGGCTTCTTTAGCCACCTGGGGATATAATGGAATTATAAGTAAAAAAGAAAAAGAAAGCATAATTGGCTTTGTGAATTTAAAATAATAAAATCAATTTTCAAGAAATACGAACAAAATTACAACTTCACCATACGCAGTCATCTAAAGATCTCAATAAACAATCACTGCCAAAACAAACACAGAACAAAAAACTTTTATAACACTTTCGTAAAGAAAAGGTTTTTAGGTGGCAGTCATGCAAGCAAAGTATAAAAAAGAATTTGATGTAGCTAACAGTGACTGGGGTAAAACATACATGGATGAAGTAGAAATGCTTCCAGACAAAACAATTGCAGAATTTAACTATAAACTGTTACATAATATACTTTCAAATAATTATTACAGTAATAAAATCAATAGAAATACGACTTTCAAGTGTAAAAAGTGTAGCGATAAGATTGAGAATTCAAAATAATATTGATTGTGTAAATGTACAAATTTCATGGACTTTGATGTAAAATGGAAAAATGTTGTCGTTGGATTTTTCTCTGTCAAAATTGAAACAACTGTAGTGTTCAATTTACTTTTATCCTTTATAGCTCTAAAAATATGCAAATATAAAATGTATTGTAGACTTGAAAATATTGATGAAACATCTGAAGGACTTGAAAGCACAATATTCAGAAATGCTATTTGCTAATGGAATACAAAGCATTTTCTATGTTAAAAAAGATGCAGAATCTTCTATATCCTTATTCTAATCCGTATTCTATCTCTCTAGGAATTCTTAGAGAGATATTTCTTCAAGTGAAGGAGACATCCCTCAAAGTAAGAGATATCTCTCAGAGTAAAAGAAATATCTCTCAGAGTAAAAGAGATATCTCTCAGAGTAAAGGAAATATCTCACAAAGTGAAAGAGATAGCACAAGAGGCCCAACACTTGCTACAAGAATGTCCCCTTTTTGGTAATTTTGTACATTAAGGTTGTCCCAAACTGTGATAAGATCCAGCTTTTGAAATCAGTGGTAGAAAACACAGTCCCACACCATAACTGATCAACCACCAAACGGATTAATATAAGTTGCTACAACTTGTTTCCGAATCCTGTGTGAATATTACTTATTGTGTATATATATATATACAATGTATTTGATTTTTTGCATATTATTTACCCAGAGTAAAATCAAAGAGGATTATATTTTTTACTTATATAAATTTCTCTTTCTGACACCAGCTAAGAAATTGATCTCGGTTTTTTAAATAATGACAACTGTGGAAACTTAATTTATAAAATGTGATTAAAAAAATCTAAGAATGAGCGAATTCTTGCTCTAATAGTCATTGAACATCATTATAAGCTTGTTATTTGTTTTCCTTTCATGGGGATAAAACATCTTGTATTATTATATGATTGAATAATTCCTAGAACTCTAATTGGCTGAGATCCAACAATGTAGAAATCATGCTACGTTATGTTTACCTCCACGTGACCTTCCAGGTGAACATAAGGAATTATTTTTTCCACATAGGACCAAAAATAGGTCTTGAACTTCCAATTTGACGCCATCGATTATACTTATTTTTGCCGTCCAATGAAATTCCGCGTTTCTTACTGGGTTCGACTAAGATTTCAGCAGACGTATATAAACACTAGAAAAATGGCGAGGTTTGTTTTTTAATCATTTAATCATATAATAAAACAATCATTGCTGTTTTTGAGGTCAATACGATGATTTAGACACCTGAGGAGTACAATATTCACCGAGCCGGAAGGGCCCGGTGAATATTGTACTCCTCAGATGTCTAAATCATCGTATTGACCTCAAAAACAGCAATAATTGTATATTAATGATGTAAGGTATAGCATAACCTTTTAATTTTGTTATAGCTTTTAGAAATGAACACTTCATACCATAAGATTGCGTGATTTTACCCCTATGTATTTGCCTAACAAGAATCTTCCTACCAAAACCAGTTTTTTGTATAAAAAATGACACAGATTCTACAAAAAAGTGGGTCATTTTTCTACGTAGAATATTGAACACACAAACAACGGGTAAGCGGTACTTTGATTAGCGCAAATGAGCCGATTTCATTGGATAATTGATTTTCATGTCGCACTGGAGAGATTCCGAATGGAAGCGCCGCACTCTAATTAATTTCAGACTACTTAGATCCGCGTCGTATACTCTTACGCAGAGTATAATGCGCGGATCTAAGAAGTCCGATTTTAATTAGATTGGGTAGCGCCGTTGTAACTTACTCGAATCTCACGCTTCATACTTCACCGTATATATTCGTAACGTAATACAGTAGACTGTGACGTCATCGCTAGCGTCGTTGTTGTTTTGAAATGAACTCTCGTTATACGCGTGAGATAACGATACAGCCCAAATCCTGGCTGTCATAAATTGGTGCTTACCTGTTGTACACGAGAGAAGCGAGGTCAACGAAGTACCAGTTTAAGTTCAGTGATGCTAATACGCTTTGGCTGTACATACGTTGTCTCTACTTTTTACAAATGCATGTGTGAAATCAATCCCACATCGGCATATTGAATGAAATCTAATATTGATGATTCATAACTCGTTTGTAAACAGCAATGCAAATTTATCTGATTTATTTACTATTTTGAATTCAGAAACAGAGGAACGACACCAACATCATGATAAGTGTTTATCTGAAAAATAAAGAAAATATAGAACAACGTTAACTTAATATATCGACATGTAATTTAGTACAATATTCCATACATAGGAAATATTTAAAAAAAAAAAAAAAACAAAAAAAAAAAACAAACGTGTGGGAAATACAGAATTTTGAAAACCCAGGGGAATTTATTTGCTTGTTTGAATTTGCAAATGTCTTGTGAGAAAAGATATATAGTACGTCTCTTGCTATTTTCCTTAAAAGTGTTGCACTTACTTGTAATAAGTAGGAAGCTAAATGTTACTAGAATGTCGTAGAGACGTGTGGGAGCTCGTCTACGAGGAGGACGGAATAAACTGCACCGTACTCGTTACTCTACGTAAATTGTCAATTTCGACCATCATGCGGAGGGATATCACAATGATTAGGGAAGACCCATATTCTTGAAAAATATTCTATGTTGATCATATGCTGAGCAGAGGCATATACTTGACTCTTTGGTGCCCCTGTTGGGACCCGGGTAATTTCGGGCGGATGATACGGATTGTCCCCAGAACTTCGTTCCACACGTGTTGACACTCCGGGAGAGTCATTTAATATTCTATTTATCGTATACTGCACCTTTTCATGCTTAGATATTGTATATGAACGGTATAGTGTTTATATTTTATTTTAAATGTTCATGATCACACTTTTTTTTTGGCACATGTGCAGTCATCATCAGTTCTGAATTGCCGAGCTTCTCGTTTTAATAAATCGAAAGTGAAAACAGATATTTCACTCATCTATATAAATACACAATACATATATTAAGGATTGGGCAGCAGGCACTGTGGATTCTTTATAAAAAAAATCCAAGGAACTTTTAGTAAATTTGAAATCACGAAACTTCCCAGATTAACAGCAGACTTCGACACTTTACGCGACCATTCCTCACAATAAATTAAAGACCAGCCTTTCTAACATCACAGACAGCTTCTTCATTAAGGTAGCTCATTACACCAAAATTTTATTTAATGGCGTGTTAAAACACATCTTATGAAGTATGATTTCACCATCGAAAGAGTGATACAAGCTCTCAATTATTTTGTATGAATTTATTGATATAATTTGCAAATACAATCTGTCATTCGGTCGAATGCTGTCTGACGTGTTTCATACGAATTGTTTGACAGTTATTTACATCATGATTCTGACTGAGGATTACTCCGTTTACCTAAATACGATATAGGGCTCACGGTGGGTGTGACCGGTTGACAGGGAATGTTTACTCCTCCTAGGCACCTGATCTCACCTCCTGTGTGTTCAGAGGTCCTTACTTGCCCTTCTCTTAATGTTGCATTCTTTGTGGGATGTATGAAATTAATCACCGTTCGTTATCTTCACTGTTAGTATTATACAAATAGGAAGAGAAACCGAACCCACCCATGAATACAATGGCAGTGTCCATGTTGGTCACAAATACCAGTCTCTCCGTTTTGGCAAGTACACAGGTGGCCATGATGACAAAGTGCACGCCTGTAAAACATTGAAGTTAGTATAGAATTGAAGAATATCATTGTGAGAGATTAACTTTAGTCCCGCGAGACGTTTTTTTTTTTATTTTAAACATAACAAGAACTTGGACAGTAAAATTTCAATCTTTTTAGAATCGAGCTGAACATATTGAAGGATAACATTAATACACTGCACTCGTGGATGAATTAACAGGAGAGTGAAACTACAAGTCTAAAGTAATATTTTAACACAACTGCTATTGGAATAATATAAACCAATTCATGGATGATGAACAGGATTGTGTTTTTAAATCGAGACATGCTATTGACAAACAAATTGATGTTACAGCTAACTTACAGGGGTTTCAATTAACAGTGTCGTTTAAAATCAACATTCCGCTCATTCCATGGTAGTTATAATGATATAATTCGTAAAATTTATACACCCTGTCATTCGGTCGCAATTCATACCATTGGTTATTCTTTTATACACAATGGTTTTGACTGTAGATTACTCACGTTTACCCGAACAAGGCTGACAGCGGGTGTGACCGGTCAACAAGGGATGTTTACTCCTTCTAGATACCTGATCTCACCTCTTATGTGTTCAGAGGTCCTTACTTGTCCTTCTCTTAATTTTGTATTCTTTGTGGGATGTATGAAATTAATCACCGTTCGTTATCTTCACTGTTAGCATTATACAAATAGGAAGAGAAACCGAACCCACCCATGAATACAATGGCAGTGTCCATGTTGGTCACAAAGACCAGTCTCTCCGTTTTGGCAAGTACACAGGTGGCCATGATGACAAAGTGCACGCCTGTAAAACATTGAAGTTAGTATAGAATTGAAGAACATCATTGAGAGAGATTACGTCGAGTCCCGCAAGACGTTTGGTATGTTAAACATAACATGAACTTGCGGAATAAGGTGGACAGTAAATTTCCATCATTTCCAGAATCGGGCTGTACATGCTGAAGAATTACATTAAGACTCATGGTTGAGTATATGCATGTAATTACTCTATTCTGATCACCCATTGTCCGTCGTCCGTCCGTCCGTCTGTAAACATTTCACATTTTCATCGTCTCTAGAACCACTGGGCCAATTTCCATCAAACTTGGTACATACCATCCATAGGTGAAGGAGATTCAAGTTTTATCAAATGAAGGGTCATGCTCCTTCGAAAGGGAGATAATCACAAAAATGCTAGGCAATCTTATATTCTTCTCAAGAACAGCTGGGCCAGAAAAGTTCAAATTTACATGAAAGCTTCCTGATATAGTGTAGACTCAATTTTCTTCAAAGCATTGCCCCCGGAAGTGGGGTGGGACCACAACTGATGATCAAAGTTTGACATGAAAATCTTCCCCCCCAAAATCCCACAGGGCCAGAAAAGTTCAAATTTACATGAAAGCTTCCTAGCATAGTGCAGATTCAAATTTGTTCAATTCATCCCGCTCAAGGATAGGTTGGGACAACAACAGGGGATCAAATTTTTACATTCTAGTATATAGGGAACATCTTTAAAAATCTTCTTAAAAAACACTGGACCAGAAAAGTTTAAATTTACATAAAAGCTTGATGACAGAGCAGATCCAAGTTTGTCCAATTCATGGTCCCCGGGAGTAGGGCATGACCACAATGGGGAATCAAATTGTATATGGGAAAATCTTTAGAAATATCTCTTGAACTATTTAAGCTGGGACTTTCATATTTTGTATATACATGTACATAATTTACGGAAGGACCTTTCATTTGATGCAGTGGTCTGTGGTATCGTGACTTTGACCTGGTAGTTTGACATACGTTTAATAAAAATCTGATCTATACACTACATGTATTTCCTGAACTTTTAAAGGTAAATCTTTCATATCTTGTATAAATATTTCTTATGGTAAGAGTTTTATAAGGATCTTTGACCTTGTGATCTTGAACTCGGAGTTTGACCCACTTTTAAGTTACTGTGTAACATAACGTATTAATACATTCGGGACCATTGTGTTTCATCGATTGACCTTGGGATTTGACCTACTTAAAATATTTCTGACCTATTCAATATATCTTGAAGAATTTTAGGTTGGGCTTTCATATTTTGTGTGTGGGTTCTTTATGGCAACATCTTATCATTTCGCGAAGCTTGACCCGTGACCTTGACCTGGAAGTTCAACATACTTTTCATAAAAATCTTCATATCATACCATGATCAATGACCTTGGTCTTATCTAGAACAACAAGATCATATCAATGAAGTTGGTGTTGAGGCATCTCTGTGTTATATCATCTCATTTTCACTTATGTTGAAATTCTTTGGAGCTAAGTTGGAACGACAATATAGAGTAATATATCATATGAATAAAGATTGATTAAAAATAGTGTGATCCCATCTATGGTATGTTCAGGGGTCCGTGTTTGCCCAACTCTAAATTTTATATTACTTATAGAAGTTCATCTTCATAAGTCAAGGGTTACCTCGCACTAACCCTTGACATCGTTACCTCGCATTAACCCTTGACATCGTTACCTCGCACTAACCCTTGACATCGTTACCTCGCACTAACCCTTGACATCGTTACCTCGCACTAACTCTTGACATCGATACCTCGCACTAACCCTTGACATCGTTACCTCGCACTAACCCTTGACATCGTTACCTCGCACTAACCCTTGACATCGTTACCTCGCACTAACCCTTGACATCGTTACCTCGCACTAACCCTTGACATCGTTACCTCGCACTAACCCTTGACATCGTTACCTCGCACTAACCCTTGACATCGTTACCTCGCACTAACCCTTGACATCGTTACCTCGCACTAACCCTTGACATCGTTACCTCGCACTAACCCTTGCCATCAGTCAACATTAAAAAACAATTGTTCGAGACAGAGCATGTGATTGGTGTTGCAACCTGTAGCGTGGAGTAAATCAGAAATCGAACGAAAACGAAACCAAACATGCATAGCCACGACAACATGTTGTAGAATTTGTGGTCAGTAACCAGTGGATTGTAGGTACCGTCGATTGATTCTCTGAAATGCATTTTCTTTGAAGAAACAATTAGCCGAAGTTATAGATGTTTTTCACTCATCCTTTCGTCAATAGACGCCTTTTTTACTTTGTTTATGTTCTAAACCAAACTAGCATCTGAAACAAGGAATATCATTGGCTGATTTGCTTTAATATATTGCGTCATCCTCTGTCTTGAATCCATGTTTAGAATGATGACTGATGTCAAGGGTTAGTGCGAGGTAATGAATCAATAACCCTTGACTGATGAAGATGGTAGGAGTTATGAGATTGATCACTATTCGTTATCTTCACCTTTTCATCATTATCTTCAGTAATGGTTCAAATTCTAGAAGTCTGCTAAGGTTTCTCCTTTTTACTGTGAGAGCATCCACAATGGCCTTCATTTTCCATTTTTATTTCAGGAAAAACATATTTTCCTGTCTCTATCTTTATTGTGCTTCACTTTACAATTACCACTACCAAACCTGAAGGGAAAAGAGACGTTCTGATTACTCACGGGTGATGACCGCTGTCATGATGACACGTGCAGTGCCCATGGTGACACTCGGCTACTTTGTCGTCGCTGCACGTGCAGTCAGCAGCAGTTGTGCATTGGTTGGTCTGTCGTTTCCTTCATCGTCAAATTAATCATCGATTTATGATTAGTTATAACTTTAGTTACAGAGAACTTGCTTATTTTTTCAAACCGTAACAAATCTAGTCAATAACCAATGCTGTTGTTGATATAACAAGCTGTGGATCCAGAATAAAGGACCCAGCCATCTTTCCTTGAGATTGATAAAAAATACATATTTTTTGTCTATTTTTATCCAGTTGCATTTGCAAAATATTGATATCAGAGCCAAAGTATTTTTAGATTCCTATGGATGAATACAAGAAGTGGACCCCTCGGAATAATTATTGGATCCGTTTCTGACGGTTGCAAAGGTTCAAATCTGACTTATCCATTGAATTATGAGCGCGCTTGATTGATCTACACCGACCACAAAGTGTATACCTTTCCGTAATTAAGTGCAAAGATGTACACCTTCTACTCCCTGTACATGACATGTGTTGGTAAATTGTTGTGTACTACTTACACTCGATTGACACATGTGACCTTGATTGTTCTAGAGCTCGATGTTTACTTCTTTAGAAGAAAGATGACGTAATGGTTGCATAACTGTGACTTTCAAGATTGTACTAGAAAATTCCTTCTTATTGTGATCTTATTATAATTACACTGGGATTTTTTATGATAAGAAAGCTTTGGTTAGACAAGCACTTTAGGTATTTCGATTATTTTATAACTATGAACTAGGTTTTTGGAATTAACTATTTTGTGTGTAGATTCCGTTCAGCACGGACCTATTCACCTAATGTAAATTAATACTTTGTTATTGTTACAATTTTCCCTATGGGCCTCGATCAGTTCTTTCTCTCACAGAATGAACAATTTTTGGCTTATATCCTTTACTTAGAGAGTATGTTAAGGCGAGAGTAGGGTCACGTGTTTTGTCAAACAACTTCTATAGTGGTGCGTCAGTTCAGCACGAGTTGTCGAGAAGATGTGTCCTTCATACAGAGAGCGCTTGAAGCTGTATGACCCGATGTTCATGTATTATTTTTGTACATAATTACTTTAAAGCAGATTAATTGCTTTATAAAGTTATTAACTTTCCCTTAATTACATGCTTGAAAACATCTGCATGTAAAAGAAAACAGTGAGAATATTATTTAGAAAGTAAATATAGTGTGGTACATACATAAATCATCCCATAAATTATACAGTGTTAGGCGTCTATAAATAGACCCACGCGCGTCAGGGGAATTCCAACATAATGTATTAACTCATACGCAACTGTCTAGTTTTAAGGCTGAGAGAGCGTAAAACAACGAATTACTAAGAGGATTTTTATATTTTTATTTCTATTACACTTACGGCACGGTACTGTTGTAACAAAATACACAGCTTTACACAGATAAGACCACCGATGATCTGAAAGTTTGAACTGGTCACGTGACTGTCACTTGAAATGGCAGAGTGACGCGGTTATTTGTAAACATCGATTTAAAATCAAATAATTTTGGTTAAAACAGGTGAAATAATGTATGATATGTCATACAGCTTCAGAATAAACGGCGCCACCAACACACAGAACGGTACCACCACACAGGACAGTTCTATGAACACAGGTCATTTATGTGACCACACAGGTCCACACAGACATGGCTACTTAAATACCCCCAAATTGTTAGTCATCTGTCAATCAAACATTTAACGATACAATGTAGATCTCAGGTGGAGTTCTGCAGCTAGAGTTACCCCAGAGAGGTGTTTTGATAACAATAACAGCAAGTGTTGGTTCAATGAATAATTTCTTTTATAAATATAAAACTATCATAAATTGATAATATAATTATTTCAATCGGCGAAGTGTTTGAGTGCACATTGTTCAAAATGTGTCATGATTTTATGAGAAGAACCACAATATGACTTTTCTTAGCTCTGTCATTATTTCTTCTTTTGTTTAATAATGCGGCACAGGTCGCTTTTAAAGTTGATCTTCCACAAAATTGAAATACGTTTTCTAAACAAAACCGTCCTTTGCAAGTTCACTATCGACGAAACGCAAGGTGGAAGGATAGATAAAGAGGTCAATATTGTCATTCCAGTATAGACTAGATGTAATTAATGCAGCACCATTCCTTGTATCATATGATTTCAATATTTAGAGTAAAAATAATTACCTTACACTGGCAACTGCCAAACCTGAAATGGGAAAACAAATCATTTGGAATATTCAATTTAAATTATTAGTGGAAACGTGATTTTCAAGAATTAATGAAACGTTGATACAATTGAAACTGAACCTCCACAAGTACAAACCTGCCAAGGCTAGAACTGTAATGGTTAGAATGATCCTCATCGCTCTGTATCAATCCGGGACTGACAACGAAACATTCACCTCACGCTTAGATATGTATTGCACCTCACCTTACATGATAAGACAAAACCATGCATATAATAATAGGATAGTGAAACTTTGCAATGGAACCAGAGGTCAAACATGTAACGCCATAGGTTGGCCCATTTTCAAATGTAAATTGCGTAGATGGTACGATTTTCATTCTTAAAAGCATTTTTCTTTCAATCATTGCGACACATTTGTAGAAGGACATGAAATCTAGCATGCAGCAAACGTATCCTTGGAAGAAATTATTCATTTTGATATATTTCCGAGTTTTGCTTGGCTGCTTCCATGGAGTACAGCCTCGGCGTGGGTATTAAATCTTCTGGTGCAGCCTCTGTGTGGGTATTCAATCTTTGTAAAGCTTCGGTGAGGGTATTCAATCTTTGTAAAGCTTCGGTGTGGGTATTCAATCTTTGTAAAGCCTCGGTGTGGGTATTCAATCTTTGTAAAGTCTCGGTAGGGGTATTCCATCTTTGTAAAGTATCGGTAGGGGTATTCCATCTTCTAGTGCAGCATCGGCATCGGTATTGAATCTTCTAGTGCAGCCTCAGTGTGGTATTCAATCTTCTAGTACAGCTTCGGTGTGGCTATTCAATCTTCTAGCACAGTCTCAGTGTGGGTATTCAATCTTCTAGTGCAGCCTCGATACGGGTATTCAATCTCCTAGTACAGTCTAAGTGTGGGTGTTCAATCTTCTAATACAGCCTCGTTATGGCTGTTCAATCTTCTGATGTAGCCTCGGTTTGCGTATTCAAGCGTCTGGTGCAGCCTCGGTGTGGTATTCAATCTTCTAGTACAGCCTCGGTGTGGGTATTCAATCTTCTAGTACAGACTCGGTGTGGGTATTCAATCTTCTGGTGCAGCCTCGTTGTGGCTGTTCAATCTTCTGATGCAGCCGTGGTTTGGGTATTCGATCCTCTGATGCAGCCTCGGTGTGGGTATTCAATCTTCTAGTGCAGTCTCGATGTGGGTATTCAATCTTAGTACACCCATGCCTCAGGACACACACAATACAGTTGCTTCACGTCTTTGTCGTTCAGTTCGAGGCTGCACTCTAAATTTTCCTCTTTTATCTGACAAGTGTAGTAAATCATTATTGGTAGAAAAATCTATGATCTTCTAGTACAGCCTCGGTGTAGGTGTTCAATCTTCTAGTACAGCCTCGGTGTGGGTATTCAATCTTCTAGTACAGCATCGGTGTAAGTATCCAATCTTATTACAGCCTCGGTGTTGGTATTCAATCGTCTAGTGCAGTTTCAGTGTGGGTCTTTAATCTTAGTACACGTATGCCCCCGTACATCCCCCAGTTGCCTCGCGCATTTGGCGCTCAGTTCGAGGCTGTGGCTCTCAATTTTCCTCTTTTATAGGAAGAAAATATCTTCTAGTACAGCCTCGGTATGGGTATTCAATCTTCTAGTACAGACTCGGTGTGGGCATTCAATCTTCTAGTGCAGCCTCGGTGTGGGTACTCAATCTTCTAGTACAACCTCGTTGTGGTATTCAATTTTCTGGTGTTTGAGAGCTGTTTCGGTGGAGGTATTTTGTTTTTCAGTACTTCCGTAACTGATTCGATACGCAAGAGCTTATTCTGCGTATGGTCAGTTTTTAAATCGAGGCAGGATACTGACAAACAAATTGATGGTGCAGGGGTTCAACAATCTCGTTTAAAGTAATAATTTCGTAAATTGATGGTCGTTATAACGATCTGGTTTGCCATTGCAATCTATCATTGGGTTAAATGTTGTCTGATGTGTTCCATACCAAGTGTTAGGCCGTTCCTAGCACACTGATTTTCACTGCGGATAACCCCCTTTACTTGATCAAGATATAGGTCTCACGGCGGGTATGACTGGTCGACAGGGGATGCTTACTACTCCACCTAATCCCACCTCTGGTATATCTAGGGGTCTGTGTTTGTCCAACTCTTTATTATGCATTGCTTATAGGAGTTATGAGATTGATCACTGTTCGTTATCTTCACCTTTCCTATTTTGAGTGTTTTGCTGTTTTCCGCCACACTCAACAATTTTTCAGTTATCTGGTGACGTCCAGTTTTTATTGGTGGAAGAGAGAACCCAGATACAATGTACCTGGGAAGAGACCACCGACCATCCAAAAGTAAACTGGGAAACTTTCTCACTTACCGGCGCGAGATTCGAACCCGCACCGACCAGAGGTGAGAGGCCGTGTGATTTTAAACATTTCCTATTTTGAGTCTATGTTCTTTTTAAAGGAAGGCATTCTTTACGGTCAGCAACACCCCCATTAAACAAACAAAATATATATCCCTCATCTGTATTTTTGGGAATGTGTTTGGTATTTTTTGTCATATTAAGAAGTCAGTTTTTTTTTTACCTAGAAATAAAAACAACGAAATAATTCTGGTTTTATCATTGATAATATGATTTTTAAGACTTAGTTGGAATTTGTCGTAAAAACTATTTTAGGAAATGATTTTTAAATGATAATTTCAAACCTAAATATCTATTCAAAGGAACCCCAAAATCAATTGATGACATTAAGAATTGTCACGTGTACTTGTACCACATATTGACAGCATGGGACTACTTTTCTGTATGAGACATCGAAGGTCTGTGATAAATGATTATCTATCATGCAATGGTTATTTATGACTGTTTCTGTCAGCACATTTAGTATAAAATTATACAATGCATATCTATAAATACCGCTAAGTATGCCAGATCAACGTTTACTGTCAAGTACACCATTTATGACTAACATCATTTGCAATCTCTAGCGATTCATCTGTCGAGGTGCCACACGAATCTCAATTTGACATCATTACACGAGTCATTGTCAGAACAAAATGATTTACAGGAAATGTATAACTGGTACTAATTTAGTGTTTATGTCAAGCATTGGCATTAATCATGTGATTGTAAACTGCAGGAAAATGGGTAAGCTTTCTGTCTGTGCATGAAAATGAATATCGAGAGAACACAAACCAGTGAATAAGCCAGATGAAATGTTTCTCACATTCTTCATACTGTCAAATCTGCACTGCTAGAAAAGCCGTATTCATAAACATGGAAAAAGGTTTCGTAACACCAAAGTTACTTCTTTACAAAAGTTTTGAAAAAAGATCAACAATTTTGAAATCAGTAACGCTATTCAGTTAGTAACTTGTTTACAATACACCGGTATTCAATTATCTGTTGTCAACTCTGTCGGCTGATAATCGCCCTTTCGACTATTGTACTCACTTCCAACAGAATTGCAAGTTTTGAACACAGTGTTTTAGTTTTTTACTTAACCTGTACAGGTTGACAAATTGGGTTTACTTTTCATGCAAATCGAACTGATGGGTCCTCTGCAAGTTTAAAATGCGATCCGATTGCAGATTATTGGATTGAGGGAAGTAACAGATGTGTCATTGAGACAAGTTTGTCATCAAGCTGGTCATCAGCATTCAACCATCTGTAGAATTGTCAGAAAACGCCAGGTAATTGATAATAGGTGTCGAATATTGTGCAAGATCTGTAAAACTCCGTACAACATCTGTTCCGGAGGTGATTGCACTCAGAAAGATGGTTAAACGAAACGTTTTTATCAATAGTGCAATTTTTAAATAGGTATGGTTGCCACATCGTTTGCTTTCAACGAAAATAGTGCGGAGTCGACATATGTCATTTGGTTATCGTGCAAGAAGACCCATAAAGATATCTTGTAGAAACGATTGGTGGTGGATCAGTTATGGTGTGGGCTCTGTGTTTCCTACAACGGTAGTCTGGATCTTATCACAGTTAAGGGAACCTTAATGCACTAAATTACCAGAGGGTCAGTTTTGTTACAAGTGATGTGCCTCATTTTGACAACCACCCCTTCGACCAAGGCCAGTGTTTAGGATGACAATACCAAACCACATATGTTCTCGTGCTGTGTAGGATTTTGTTTTGCGTAGAGTCCGTTGCGAACCTACCATGGGCTATTGAAAGGTCAGCTTTGAACCGTATTGTACACATTCGGGACCTCACTACTCGTGAGTTCGTCAAAGGAAACTGCCAATCCAAACATTACATAAACTGACACACATCAGGAGTGACAAGCTTTGCCACAACATTGAATTGAACGTTTGATCGAGGGCTTAAGAGGTCTAGAGCCCGCCACTTGTGTAAACGGAAGTTATACTAGATAACCCTATACCTATTTTGACGTTTAAAACCTGTCAATTTTATTTGATTTATTTCATTCATAATAGACATTTCAATAAATAGAAGCCTGGTTATTCATTGTAAATTTTCCTTAAAATATCACATCTTCTTATCTTTAAAACAATGACATTGAATGCATATACTTATGGTGTTTTAAACGTTTTCAGATAATGACCCTTCCCTTTTCTGTGTACTGTATACATATAGGTCTAGGTTTGTATGTTTAATTTCTAACGACCTTCATAAAACTACAGACACGTTCCACTTGCAAAATTGGGATTTTAACCTCTCTCCCATTACCAAATCATGTTATTATCATATTTTCCTTAAAATTTGTAATGTTTATCATTCGAATATGCATATATTATGCAGTTAGTCAGTTGCATCAAAAGTATTGATCTGACGAGAAAAAAATAACTGAGTCCGTCGAATCGCAACGTCTCGGATTTAAATGAACTGTTTCTAAAGAAACTTAATTTCTGAACATGTCTATGAGAATTACTTGAATTCTGCCTAATGTTAAATATACATGTACACTAACGGTGATGCAGGCACATGTAGCAATAGCTGCAGAACTGTAGCTCTAAGAAAAAAATTATGTTAACACTCCGGTCTGTCAACATAATTTTTTTCGGAGAGCTGCAGCTAATGTAGCAATAACACCCTCCTCCCCATATTACTTTTCTAACAACTGTTCTCGTTATCATTACATGCAAAGTTTGACATATGGACTACACACACACACCCCCCCCCCCTTCCTCACTTTTTATGAATTCATTGCCTTTACATTTACTTCAGCAGACTGGTCACAGGGGCTAGGCCCGTTTTGGACCCGAACTCTGTGATACAATAAATTTACTATATCTGTGGTATCACAGAGCCCGGGCCCAAAACGGGCTTGACCCCTGTGAGACTGGCATTTCTGTGGGTGTGCGTAACAAAGAAGGACAACTCTAATATTGATTTAAGATTCGGGCTCGGACTGTACAATATTTTTGTGCAAAAGCAGACTGCAAGTCATTGTGATTGTTTTCTTCCTACAAAGTATAAACAAACTCAGTCAGGTAAATACTACCACAAAATGATCTCAGGCGGGCCAGCATGGCGGCCATATTGCTCATTTACGTGCATGTAGGAGCACTTACGATAGCCCTAGACCACTCGTAGGGTTACGATCAATATTGATCGTAAATCGCAAATCGTAACTTTTAGTGAAACGGTCTTACGTGCTACGTTCACATTTAAGTCTACGTTTACGATCTACGATCGTTTAGTGAAACGGCCGCCAGGCTATGCTATTAAATTATAACGTCAAACATGAAATTGTTATTCATCTTAAAGTGTGAAAATAATCAAGATATGCAGGTTACGAGGAAAAAGGTGTTGCGATATTTTTTCATGTGTATATTTTATTAAAAAGAAAACCAAGCCATTTAATGAATCATATGTTGTGCTTGAAGTGTGTCTTTCGACGTTGATACTAGTCTGACGACAATTCTAGAATAAATTGTTTACGCATGTTTGTAATGACCTTCTAATATTGAAGTCACATCTACGTAATATGGAAGACAAAATCTACCAGCATACTAGCAGAAAAAGGTCAATAAAGCAATGTGCGGATTCAGATGTAGATGTTTATAGTAATCGCATTTGCATAATGTAAGGATAACTTTCTTATATTGCTCAATAGGCGTGAAAAGATTTGTGATTAAACACACTCCACAGTTCAATGGGACACAAACTACGTCTGAAGTAGATCATATCATAGATAAATTGTTCTACCGTAGATTTACTGTTCTCAAAGACATCAAATTGTATTGATGAAAAGGTGAAGATAACGAACAGGTGAAATGCTTGGAATTCCTTGTCGACCGGTCACACCCGCCGTCAGCCCTATATTTCGACCAGATAAACGGAGTAATCCGCAGTCAAAATGAATGTGTAAATAACGGCTTAACAAACACGCCAGACAGTATTGGACCCAATGATATGTTTTATTGGCAAACTAGATCATTATAACGACCATAGAATTTGCGAAATGCTGACTTTAAACGAGATTGTTGAAACCCCTGTACCATCTTCTTGTTTGTCAGTAATCTGTCTCGATTTAAAAACTGATCATTCGCCGAACAATCTCTTATGTATCGAATCAGTTGAGAGACATAAACACTACCTGCAGGTGACAATAGAATATTGCTACATAAATATGAGAAGTTGACGATGGAGAATCTGAAGTCATCCCGTTTGTTATAAGGTTGAGTTGTTAGTTTGCCGTTAACATCTATGTTCAATAAAATATATAAGTATGAAGCAGATGTGGAGAATTCTGTTTTATTTCGAGTTCACTGAGATATATCGAGTCAACATGAATGAACATTATTATTGTTCATAGTTAAACGTAGGACAGCATCGACATATCTAAATGTCGAATTGATGATACACAATTTTCGAGATAAGTTCTCTTGTGATGGAGATGCGTTCTATCAGTAGTTTTATTGAACGCTTGTATGAGTACTGGGTGTATAGTATGTACATGATAGATTGGTTACGTAGATAATCATAAAAAAAAATTATACATCTATAAGCGTGATTTATTTATATCAGGCGGTGGTTTACATTTAACTGAGCATATCAAGAAAAAAAGTTTGAATTTTTCATTTTCTTCCAGCTACATATTCTATTCTAAAATACTCCTAAATGTACTATATGAATGTTTTTTGTAGTTTGGGTCGCTGTCATTGCATAGCAACTGATAATAACCCGATAACCATTGCACCCACCGCGTGTGTACGGAAAATATATTTTGCGTCTTGTACCGTGCAACAGAATTTAACAGGGGAAACAACTATTGGGCAACTCAGAATACGCAATTTCCGAGTTGCCCAATAGTTCTGTCCCTTTGTGGAACTCTTTCGCACAGTGAGATGCAAAACATACTTTCTTCCACACGCGGTGGGTACAAATGCTTACCACTGCCTTCATAAATTGCTTAAAGAATGATTATCAGACATCATGCAACCACCCAAACTTCTGGGACACACAATTTTAGTAGGTTTATGATTATTTGATAATAAAATAGCTCAAATAGAAATCGATCATCGCCAAAGTTCTTTGATTAAAGTATTACTCGTGCAGAAGAGGAAATAAAAAAAAATCATATTTAATTCAATGACCTAATTCAAACAAATATTGTTCTTCATATGGTCAGTTTAATGTATAGCAACAGCTGATATAAACAAAATTTACGCTTTAATAACTTTTATCCTTATTTACATAGCTAGTCTATAACATTTGTATAATTCTTGTACCCACCCAAGCGTTCATCGGAATACTGAATGTACCTCCATCACAGAAGAGTTGATATATCGGAACTTGCGTATTGCGTATTGGTGGTATCATTCTTTCAAAGTTTAATTACTAGTAAGCATGTACAAGTTGAATTGTGAATGTTCTTTTATTAAATATATCATAATTTCACATAAACTAGACCCAAAGGGGTATGGGTTGTTTTCATCTACAAAAAGAGAAAACGGCATTTGTGAAAGTTCCACAATCTGAATTGATAAACATCAAATAATGTTAACATTTCCAATGTATTTGCCCTTGATATTGTTACAATTTGTAATGAAAGCTATTTCCTCAGGAATGCGTTGCAGATCTTGATAAATATACAGACTTTCAGTACGTTGACTTCAACGAAATAAATGAGATTTAGTTCTTAAATATCACACTTATTGATTATGATGAGGGTGATGAAAAAAGCACACGAATGATATGTTCTACGACTGTATGGTGAAGCAAGTACACTCGTAAATAGGTTATGACTAAATGGTACCCGTGAAAGGCAAGTTACCCACGTCATAACCTCGTCAATATGACATAGAATAAGGTGTATATGACGCACACTGACGTAGGTGATTCAATGCAAATGATCTGTAATACATTTATAATGCTGAACAATGATGAGGTGAGTGGCATCACGTTTGAAGATTAGGCGAGTATATTTTAATAGTTACACAGAGTTATGAGAAATGATACAACCTTAAGGATGAAGTGACTACATGAATATCATGGTAAGGTGTTCTGGGCAAGGAGATGGGTGTTTTCTTGGATGATACGATGGGGGCCATGATACATGTGAATGGATTCTGACATAAGCATTGATTAAAATTTAAAATGAAGGTAGGTATACGACAAAATATCAGATAGTATGAGAATCAGATGAATAATACATCTTCTTGAGAAATCAAATGCATAAAATATGTAGGCACATATGATGTAAGCGTCAATCAGTTATGTTTCATTCAGATTAATCAAGGTCCCGCCAGATCTATTTCACCTCAATATATCAAAATGTTTGTCCTATCAAATGGAATGCAAGTAAAGTCAACACAAGGTTCAAACCCAATGTTAATCCATAAAACTAAGAAGAATAAAGCCTAAGTTCCTAAGAAATGTAACAGTTTTTCTGGGTGAGAAAGTGGAAATAACGAACATTGATCAATTTCACAAATGCAATAAAGAATACAAAACTGAAAATAATGCAAAGGTGTGGACCCCCCTGGAAACACCATAGATGAAATCAAGTGCCTAGGAGTAAACATCCTCTGTTCACCTGTCATACCCTAATTCTTCATCAGGTAAACGGAACAATATGCAGTCAAAATTAGGATAAAAGAGGGAAATATGCTTGACGCATTTCATTAAACATCAAAGAATGACATACCATACAATAATTTTCCCATAAAGCTTCAACTCAGTTTATTAAAGTCAAACTGTAAACTGAAAGTAGCCATGTACTTTTTTCATTTAACAATCATTTTCAGGTTAGCTTCAATATCATTCATGCTGCCTGTTATAGATGAAACAACTCTGACATGCCTTCCATTCAATTCTTTGTTTTACACACCTTCGAGAATTTTTCACTCATATTGAGATGTCACCAGCTGTAAAGTACCACAAATTTAAACCTATGCTTCCTGCTATAGGCCGTAGCAGTTAGGGTTCTTTAACATCCCAGCGCCTGACGCGATATGGGACCTCCCTGTGTAAGCTAATATCCGAAAGAGCCATGACTGCCAATTCAACATAAGATACATCATCGAATACTATTTGATTCAAACTGCGGAAGTATCGACCTGGGAACACTTGGGTATGTTATTGAATTAAAAATGTATGTTTAACGCGTTGAGTGATACAATACAGACTTACAGCTGATGTGATTTTATCTACATGTAATTAATGTTATAATTTATTTGATGTAGGATTTTGGATGAAAAAGAGTGCAAAATGATAAATGCCATATATTGGTGTATCAAAACTCCATTTGTTTGTGTGATGAATATCATATCAAGGACAGAGATTTAAGTGACAAGATCACAATATGAAACCAAATATCATGGGTATGTTCATATGAACTTACGAATGGTTAGAGTAATGGAATAGATACAATTAAAAAATCGTCAGAATATTGGGTGTAATTGTAAGTAAAATGCACAGGTTATTCATGAGATGGATTGCATATCAAAATGAAATTGATAATGCATGATAAGTTCCAAGCTAGAACTAAGATAAGGAGAAATCCTTGAACTCACGGATGATGAGGTGGGTGGTGGTTTCCTCCGTTATGATTACCATCATGGTGACAATGACACATTCCGCTGTCACAACTTGCTATCTCGTGGTCTCCAGTACATGTACAATCATCATTTACAGTGCATGATGTCGTCTGACGTCTTTGTCTGAAATTCAGAGATCATAATACGCGTAATACATAATTGCCAACATATGAAAAAAATATTTTTCATTTACTCATTTAGTGTAGAAAAGGAGAACCCATTTGCACTATCTGTACAGTCTAATTCTATTTAGGAAGTAAAATGTTAAACATAAAGCTTTTCCGATTGGACATTAGGTTTCCTATCCATATTATAACTTATCACTAGTCTTTGTAAAGACACACACACACACACACACACACACACACACACACACACACACACACAAAAGTTGAGCAAACACGGACCCCTGGACACAACAGAGGTGGGATCTGGTGCCTAGGAGGAGTAAGCATCCCCTGTCGACCGGTCACACCCGCTGTGAGCCCTATATCTAATCAAATTGTCTGTCATGAATTTCATTCTGGTGATTTCAATTATCTTAACCATGTCGTATTGGCGGAATGACTTATGTCTATGTATCCAGCATTTTTTCTTGTTCCTCCTCTCAAAGATGCTCTAGCTGGGTTCGTGGTCAATATGTCCTTCCCATACATGACCTTACAGGTTGAAATGTTCTTCAATAGAGTTGGTGATTCTTTTTGCTTTAATGGAAGACTTGGCCTGTCTGTGCTTATTGACTCATTTGCAGAGGTCACCTGTTTCACCAACGCTGGATTTTTGAAATATATTTTTTCTGTATAGCTGATCAGATAAATGCAGTTGTCTGTGTGGCAGGACGTGTATCCGAAAATCTCTCCTGTAACCAATAGTAGATAAGACACCAAGTATGTGAACAAGTTTTGATATCCCCAAATGGCAGAGTGTTGGTTATCCAATGTCGTTCTAATTACCGCGTCTTTCCATTTCAGGGGTGTCTGAACGCTGCCAACGGTGGTGTTTTCAAGACTTTCGCCATTCTTATATTATTGTTATGCCTATTGTTAGGCCGTTCTTGGCGCACTGATTTTGACTATTGCTTAGTAGGTTTACCTGATCAAATCGTAGGACTCACGGCGGATGTGATCGGTCGACAGGGGATGCTTAGTATTCGTTGGCACCTGATCCCATCTCCGGTATGTCCAGGGGTAAGTGTTTGCACAACTCTTGTTTGTATTGATTATCGGAGCTATGAGATTGACCACTGCTCGTTATCTTCACTTTTCATCGCTCTGTTCTTGGAATGTTGTTCGAGAAGAACAGATGCGGTTAATTCGAGTTCTAATTGAATTCGATCTCCATTGAAGGTATGAGATGAATGGCGACTGGATAGCATCAAACACATAGGTTGTCCAGAGGCTGAATTCAGTTTCATCATGCTAAGAGTGGATGTGGTATCCACAAATACGTTCTTGAAACTAGGTATTTCATATGAATTCAAAATAATACGTATATCGTTGGATGTTTGGTGAATGAGGAAACTTTGCCAAGAATGAAAGTGCTAAAACTAATGAGAATTGATTGGACTCACGGATGATGTGGTGGGTGATGGTTTCCGTCATTATGATGGTGACCATCATGATGACAATGGCACATTCCGTTGTCACAACTTGCTATCTCATGCGCTCCGGTGCACGTGCAGTTTTCAGGTACAGTGCAAGAGGTAGTCTGACGCCTTTGTCTAAAATTTGAAGGGCATAATGCATGTAATTCATATCATAAAGTTTACATCAAATGCAAAAAGGAATAAAAGACTTGCATATTAAAAGCATCCATAGAAATATATTTTATTAATGAAGTATGAATAAATCTTTTAAAGTTGATTTAGATAGTGAATGGAAAAAGAAATGGACATTTTAATATCCAAGTTCCTAAATTGATAGTTTACATAGTATAAGCTGGATGTATTTGATCGTACATTTATTCCATTATTTCAATAAATGCAATAAAAAACGCGTTTGTTCAGTCTGGATATAGTCGATTGGACAACTCCAAACGTCTGACAATGAAACTGTGGGGAACAAAACGCTCATTAAATATGCTCAGACATGCACCATCTTATCATCTAGCTGTAACATATGAATAAGGGATAAATTTTGAAAAGTAAACTGACAACACGAACACCCAGTTGAAAAAAGTATGAAAAATTGTTTCTTGTTTTTACCAGCAATGGGTGTTTTCTAAAACAAACACACAAAAATCCTCACTTTTCATGAAAGAAAAGCAAGAACAAAGAATACAATAACAGGAACGTTACGGATGGTTGATTTAATGCAGAAACCATTGTCAACAACTTATAGTTCTTGAAACTGGATATTTCCAATGTGAATTTCCTTGAATACGGATAGCATTGGCTTTTTCGTGAATGAGGAGAATTTGCCAAGAATGAAAGTGATAAAACTAATGAGAATTGATTGGACTCACGGATGATGTGGTGGGTGATGGTTTCCGTCGTTATGATGGTGACCATCATGATGACAATGGCACATTCCGTTGTCACAACTTGCTATCTCGTGCGCGCCAGTGCACGTGCAGTTTTCAGGTACAGTACATGAGGTAGTCTGACGCCTTTGTCTAACATTTGAAGGACATAATACATGTAATTCAGATCATAAAAGTATACAACAAATGCAAAAAGAAATGAAAGACATCACTGAAAAGCAATCATTGAAATACATCTTAGCAATAAAAGTATGGTTCAATCTTTTAAAGTTCATTTATATTTTCTTATCACGTTTATATTTTGCTAATATTCTTATGTGTTTTTTACTTAGTTATTGTACTTTCAACTTTTAAAGTTGCCAATGAATATATATATATATATATATATATATATATATATATATATATATATATTGATTCCCAGGTTCCCAATTTAATAGTTTACACAGTATAAGGGGTATTTATTTGATTCTAAATTTGTTCCATTAACTCATTAATGCAGCCAACAACCGCGTTTTCTCAGTGAGGATATAGTCGATTGGACAATCAGCCTGTCGGACACACTGCTCATTAATGCACCCTCTTATCTAGCCGTAACATATGAATGAGGGATAAACTTCGGAAAGTAAACTGACAACACGAGCACCCAGTTGAAGAAATGTTGAAAATTGTAACCTGCTTTACAAATAATGAGTGTTTTCAAAACACTCCAAACTTTTAATGAAAAAAGGAAGAACAAAGAATATAGTACCAGAAAGGTTACGGAGGGTTGATTTTTGTGGCCAGTATTAATGCAGAAACCATTGTCAACACCTTAATTTTATCAAACATTAATTTGCGAGGTTGGATTTCTACCGTTAAAATTAGGTATATGCGTTTCTTTATTGTTTAAGTTTCGGCAAACTAACAATTCAATTTTATGACAAACGGTATGATTTCAGCTTCTCCATCGTCAACTTCCCATATTAATGTAGCAATTTTCCATTATCATCTACATATGGTGTTTATATCTCTCAACTGATTTGATACGCAAGAGCTTGTTCTGCTGATGATCATTTTTCAAATCAAAGCAGGCTACTGACAAACACGTTGATGGTGCAGGGGTTTCAACAGTCTCGTTTAAGGTCAGCATTTCGCAAATTCTATGGTCGTTATAACAATCTAGTTTGCTAATACAACCTATCATTGGGTCAAATGCTGTCTGACGTGTCCCAACTCTCTATTTTGTATTGTTTATAGGAGTTATGAGATAGATTACTGTTCGTTATCTTCACCTTTCATGTATCATGTATTTAAGGTATAAGCCAATTTATAGTCATACTGACTGAAAACAAAATTGAAGATTTCTGAGATGGAGACTAGAGAGTTGCATTACACTCCTCATCACGTGTTTCCCTCCAAAAGCATTAGGCGATATTTGGTTATTATTAACTTTCCTTAAATAATCAATTCATCAATAAAAATCTTAAGCTTGTTCAATATTGATATGATTATCCTTGTTCTGTTTTCCATTAAAACTTATACAGAGCACAATTATCCATAGTGAAAGGTGAAGTTAACGAACAGTGATCAATCTCATAACTCCTATAAGCAATTCAAAATAGAGATTTGGGCGAACACGGACCCCTGGATATACAAGAGGTGGATCGGGTGCTTAGGAAGAGTTAGCATCCCCTATCGACCGATCACACCAGCTGTGAGCCCTATATCTTGATCAGCGATAAATATATAAGACAACCCCCGTATTGATTGTAATATGAGGGAGATATAAACGATAGACGTTTATGTATTATCAGCTTTACACATCTATGCCTCACATTATTGTGATATTGATTTACAAGATTCAATATTCTAAGCAATTGTATCAAATGCTACACGTTTAGAAAAAAATGTTTTTCAGTGTCTGTCTTCATGTTTTCCACCTTACAATGACCACTACCAAACCGTAAGGGAAAAGAGAAGTTCTGATTACTCACGGGTGATGTCCGCCGTCATGATGGCACGTGCAGTGTCCATGGTGACACGCAGCCACTTGATTGCTAGCGCATGTGCAGTCACCATCTACTGTACATTGTGAGATTTGTCTCCTTTTAGATAAAAATGTTGAAATGACAGTAATAAATATCAATCGTATCCCAATACCTTGACAGGTGTAGATAACTTACTTATATTACTAAAATAATTTTCCAAATTACTAATTATCCAGTGTGGGGATTCTTATATTTAGGTGTATCAATTCATTTAAGTATTCATACAACATACAATATTCTGGGCAACCGTATGATTTGCTACAAGTTCTAAAAAAATATATTTCAATATGTCTCTTCGTTGTTTTTGACCTTACAATCATCAATATCAAATCTGAAGGGAAAAGGCAACTTCTGATGACTTACGGGTGATGTCCGCCATCATGATGACACGTGCAGTGTCCATGGTGACAAGCAGCCACTTGATTGCTAGCGCATGTGCAGTCACCATCTACTGTACATTGTGAGATTTGTCTCCTTTTAGATAAAAATGTTGAAATGACAGTAATTAATATCAATCGTATCCCAATACCTATTATTGCTAAAATAATTTTCCAAATTCCTAGTTCTCCAGTGGGAGGATTCTGCTTTTTGAAATGTCAATTCAAATTGGTATCGATACAGAGGTATCAATAATTGGAATATAAAGACATTTGAAGTGTTGTGAATATCAGTACATGAAAGGTAAAGTTAACGAACAGTGATCAATCTCATAATTCCTATAAGCTATACAAAATAGAGAGGCGGACAAAGACGGACCTCTGGAATTAACAGGATAAGGTGCCTATGAGGAGTAAGCATCTCCTGTCGACCGATCACACCCGCTGTGAGCCATATATCTTGATCAGGAAAACGGAATTATCCGTAGTCAAAATCAGTGTACCACGAATGGCCTAACTATCGGTGTGAAACACGTCAGACAGCATTTGACCCAATGATAGGTTGTATTAGTAAACTAGATCGTTATAACGACGATATAATTTGCGAAATGCTGACTTTAAACGAGACTGTTGAAACCTTTGTATCATCACCTTGTTTGTCAGTAGCTTGCCTCGATTTTAAAACTGATCATGCGCAGAAGAAGCTCTTAGGTATCGAATCAGTCGAGAGATATTAACACAATATGCAGTTGAAAATGGAATATTGCTACACAAATATGGGAAGTTGACAGTTATGAGATTGATCACTGTTCGTTATCTTCACCTTTGATAGAGAAGCTGAATAATTTCGTTTATCATAAACTTGAGTTGTTACTTTGCCGTTAATATCTATTTTTAATGAAATATCCGTGGGGATCCGGGTTAGAATAGGCCCTCAATACCCCTTGCTGATCATAAGAAGCGATTAAATGGGGTGGTCCGTTGGATGAGACCGCAAAAACCGAGGTTCCATTCCACAGCAGGTGTGGCACGATTAAGATCCTTCCCTGCTCAAAGGCCGTAAGCGCCGAGCTTAGGACTAAATTTTGCAGCCCTTCACCGGCAATGGTGACGTCTCAATGAGTGAAATATTCTCGAGTGTGACGTTAAACAATATTAAATCAATCAATCAATAAAAGATCTAAGTATGAAGCAGGAGTGGACGACTCTGTGGTGTCTTGTAGCAGAATAGTTAGGGACTAGCTAAAATATTGGCGACTCATAAAGTTTTAGCTCACTCACACAGAATCAGGATTGAATGTCTGCACATGTCAGCCAAAGACACCGAGTGATAATTGGGTATTTTAATGATAAGTTGTCTATATATTACCCGTTACTTGTACTCTATTGTTTTTTATCACAAATTATTGTTCTACAATTCCTTAGAAATAATGCAATCAATGTTTCCTAAATATTCTAAGATATAATGCAAATAATTCCCCTGCTGCCCTTGCTCCGATGTACTTTTAAAAATAGAATAGTCCCATAGTCTCTATATGAGAGAAACATCGACATTATCTGACATGAAATAAGATTAAACCCACTAATACTCCTGTATTTCCATTACACCCCTGCTTGCTATCATAAATTGCACCTCTAGAATACATCATACAGCCGACTGCAATTACATGTACAGGATGCATATCTAAGTTTACATATTGGAAGTTATAAGCTGTGATGCTGTCAATTACAATTCTAAAATGATGTTACAGGGACCCACTTTTTGTTCGCAACAGACATTCCCCCAAGATGCATCAACTGTCAGATCAAGTTTGGCTGTCTCGGGTATCTCAGCGTTATAGGAGACGATCTGAACGTCAGTTTTCTAGGTGACGATAACGAACAGTTATAAAACTTCAAAACGCTTGGGGACAGGGAATATGTTTTTCTCTCTGGATATTTCCATCATTTATGCATTACATGTTATCTTATTGATATGCCTAGAAAACCCGAGTATATCGGATGATATTCTTTGGAAGTAATCCAATCATAGACAAATTGGTGAATTTCAATGGAAAATAGTTCACCTATGTTTTATAAATAGTAATTTGTCACTAGTATAATATATATCTGATTATCTTTGTTTAAAACTGATACGGAACACAATTATTCGTATTACCTTTATTTTGCAAAGGTTAAATATAAGTGCAATAAAACAACCTGTGTGTTGATTGTATTATGATGATATATAGGCAATTGCAAAAGATGGTTAGGTTCATTTCTGTATAATTAAATCTTCACATTTATTCATAACATCATTGTGAGATTCAATATTATAAACAACAGTATCAGTACCAATACACCTATCATTGGGTCAAATGTTGTCTGACGTGTTTCAAACCGATTGTTAGGCCGTTCTTGGCACACTGATTTTGACTCCGTTTACCTATTCAAGATATAGGGCTCAAGGCGGGTGTGACTGGTCGACAGGGGATGCTTACTCCTCTTAGGCACCTGATCCCACCTCTGCTATATCCAGGGGTCGTGTTTGCCCAACTCTCCATTTTGTATAGCTTATAGGAGTTATGAGATTGATCACTGTTCGTTATCTTTACCTTTCATGAACATCTTCGGAAACTCAGGGTAGGTCGCAGGAGGTAAAGGTATTGCAACCGACCGTGGGTTCCCGACGATTTAGAATCAAATGCTACATTTTTTGACAAATATTTTCCAGTTTCTATCATCATTGCTTTTCACCTTAGAATTATCATCATTCTCGAGAGGGAGAAGGCTTATATAGGCACTACCTGCTACCTAATCCTTATTATGTTATTCATGATAAAATACTGGTTAAATATTTTCAAAACGAACGTTAAACAACATACAACCAATCCTGAAGGGTAAAGAGATGTTCTGATTACTCACGGGTGATGACCGCTGTCATGATGACACGTGCAGTGTCCATGGTGACACTCGGCTACTTTGTCGTCGCTGCATGTGCAGTCAGCAGCAGTTGTGCATTGGGAGGTTTGTCGTTTTCTATATCGTCAAATTAACAATTGATTTATAATTAGTTGATTTGAACATATTTTATTGTATATGTGTTCAGTATACAGAAGGATGGGAAAAAGTGATGATTAAAGATAACTTTTTTATTTTCTCTCTAGATATGTCCAGTATTGATATATTATATAAACCATTATTCACATACTACGAAAACTAGGGTAAATTACTAGGATTATTAATCTTGTTGGAAAACATCAGATGGCAGAGAAGTGATAATGGGAAAATAGAATTTCATCTTTCCAGTACATGTAGTTGCTTTGGTGGTGTTGCAATATGCTGTGATATATAAAAGAAAGTTTACAAGCACATCACCTACACTTACCCGTTGTGTCCGCAATCACAGTGGCCATTTGAGTTACAGACACCTGTTTGTCCATCAGGGCATGTGCACTGATGTCCGTTATGACAGAGAGAACGCCTGCAAAAAATGAATTGTTTTCCTAAAGAAATCCAAGATTCAATATTTTAAGCAAGAATACCAAATTTTAGAAATTGAGATAAAGGTAACTTTTCGTCTCTATTGTCATTGTGTTCCCATTACAATGAACTCTTCCAAAACCATAAGGGAAAAGAGGAAGAGAATTTCTGATTACTCACGGGTGATGTCCGCCGTCATGATGACACGTGCAGTGCCCATGGTGACAAGCAGCCACTTGATTGCTAGCGCATGTGCAGTCACCATCTACTGTACATTGTGAGGTTTGTCTCCTTTTAGATAAAAATGTTGATATAATGTTATTAACATCAATAATATCAAAATACTTCATATCTCGGAAAAAATTTTTTTTTCAAATTGCTAGTTTTCCAGTGTAGGGATTTTGATATTTAGGAGTATCAATTCAGTTAGATACCGATACAAGATACAATATTCTACGCAGTATTATGAAATGTTTGAAGTTTAGAAAAAATATTTTTCAGTGTCTGTCTTCATGTTTTTCACCTTACAATGACCACTAACAAACCTGAAAGGAAAAGAGAAGTTCTGATGACTTACGGGTGATGACCGCTGTCATGATGACACGTGCAGTGTCCATGGTGACACTCGGCTACTTTGTCGTCGCTGCATGTGCAGTCAGCAGCAGTTGTGCATTGGGAGGTTTGTCGTTTTCTATATCGTCAAATTAACAATTGATTTATAATTAGTTGATTTGAACATATTTTATTGTATATGTGTTCAGTATACAGAAGGATGGGAAACAGTGATGATTAAAGATAACTTTTTTATTTTCTCTCTAGATATGTCCAGTATTGATATATTATATAAACCATTATTCACATACTAAGAACACTAGAGTAAATTACTAGGATTATTAATCTTGTTGGAAAACATCAGATGGCAGAGAAGTGATAATGGGAAAATAGAATTTCATCTTTCCAGTACATGTAGTTGCTTTGGTGGTGTTGCAATATGCTGTGATATATAAAAGAAAGTTTACAAGCACATCACCTACACTTACCCGTTGTGTCCGCAATCACAGTGGCCATTTGAGTTACAGACACCTGTTTGTCCATCAGGGCATGTGCACTGATGTCCGTTATGACAGAGAGAACGCCTGCAAAAAATGAATTGTTTTCCTAAAGAAATCCAAGATTCAATATTTTAAGCAAGAATACCAAATTTTAGAAATTGAGATAAAGGTAACTTTTCGTCTCTATTGTCATTGTGTTCCCATTACAATGAACTCTTCCAAAACCATAAGGGAAAAGAGGAAGAGAATTTCTGATTACTCACGGGTGATGTCCGCCGTCATGATGACACGTGCAGTGCCCATGGTGACAAGCAGCCACTTGATTGCTAGCGCATGTGCAGTCACCATCTACTGTACATTGTGAGGTTTGTCTCCTTTTAGATAAAAATGTTGATATAATGTTATTAACATCAATAATATCAAAATACTTCATATCTCGGAAAATATTTTTTTTTCAAATTGCTAGTTTTCCAGTGTAGGGATTTTGATATTTAGGAGTATCAATTCAGTTAGATACCGATACAAGATACAATATTCTACGCAGTATTATGAAATGTTTGAAATTTAGAAAAAATATTTTTCAGTGTCTGTCTTCATGTTTGTCACCTTACAATGACCACTAACAAACTTGAAAGGAAAAGAGAAGTTCTGATGACTTACGGGTGATGGCCGCTGTCATGGTGACACGTGCAGTGTCCATGGTGACACTCGGCTACTTTGTCGTCGCTGCATGTGCAGTCAGCAGCAGTTGTGCATTGGGAGGTCTGTCGTTTTCTATATAGTCAAATTAATCATCGATTTATCAGCAGTCATACATAAGGTGAATTGATCCCTCATACAGAAAACCATATAGATGAAAGAAAACGCGAAAACACAAAAATCAAACTCACCCGTTATTTCCACAATCACAATGCCCGTTTGAGTTACAAACGCCTGTTTGTCCGTCAGGGCATGTGCACTGGTGTCCGTTATGACAGAGAGAACGCCTGCAAGAAATAAAGAGTTTTCCTACAGAAATGACAACATTACAAGATTCAATCAATATTTTAAACAACAATGCCAAATTTTAGAAATGAAGAAAAACAATAAGCTCCCTTCTATTTTGTCGACAACCACTTCTAAACCTAAAAAAGAAAAGACAACTTCTGATGACTTACGGGTGATGACCGCTGTCATGATGACACGTGCAGTGTCCATGGTGACACTCGGCTACTTTGTCGTCGCTGCATGTGCAGTCAGCAGCAGTTGTGCATTGGGAGGTTTGTCGTTTTCTATATCGTCAAATTAACCATTGATTTATAATTAGTTGATTTGAACATATTTTATTGTATATGTACATATATTCAATATACAGAAGGATCGGAAACAGTGATGACTAAAGACAACTTGTTTTTTCTCTCTCTAGATATTTCCAGTATTAATATATTATATAAACTATTGTTCGCATACTGAGAAAACTAGAGTAGATTAGTAGGATTATTAATCTTTTTGGGAGACGTCACATGACAGAGAAGTGATAATGTGAAAATAGAATTTCATCTTTCCAGTACATGTAGTTGCTGTGATGGTGTTACAATATGCTGTGATATATTAAAGAAAGTTTACAAGCACATCATCTACACTTACCCATTGTGTCCACAATCACAGTGTCCGTTTGAATTACAGACACCTGTTTGTCCATCAGGGCATGTGCACTGGTGTCCGTTATGACAGAGAGAACGCCTGCAAGAAATAAAGAGTTTTCCTAAACAATTCCAAAATTCAATATTCTAAGCAATGATGGCAAATTTTAGAAATTGAGATAAAGGTAACTTTTCGTCTCTATTGTCATTGTGTTCACCTTACAATGACCTCTTACAAAACCGTAAGGGAAAAAATTTGATGACTCACGGGTGATGTCCGCCGTCATGATGACACGTGCAGTGTCCATGGTGACACGCAGCCACTTGATTGCTAGCGCATGTGCAGTCACCATCTACTGTACATTGAGAGGTTTGTCTCCTTTTTGATAAAAATGTTGATATAACGTTATTAACATCAATAATATCATAATACTTCATATTGCAGAAAATATCTTTTGAAATTGCTAGTTCTCCAGTCTGGGGATTCTAATATTTAGGAGTATCAATTCAACGTGTTATCGATACAAGATACAATATTCTAGGCAGTGGTTTGAAATGCTGAAAGTTTAGAAAAAAATTCAGTGTCTTTAATTGCTGTTTTTTCACCTTACAATGACCACTAACAAACCTGAAGGGAAAATAGAAGTTCTGATGACTTACGGGTGATGACCGCTGTCATGATGACACGTGCAGTGTCCATGGTGACACTCGGCTACTTTGTCGTCGCTGCATGTGCAGTCAGCAGCAGTTGTGCATTGGGAGGTCTGTCGTTTCCTATATAGTCAAATTAATCATCGATTTATCAGCAATCATAGATAAGGTGAATTGATCCATCATGCAGAAAGCCATATACATGAACGAAAACTCCAAAACACAAAAATCAAACTCACCCGTTATTTCCACAATCACAATGCCCGTTTGAGTTACAAACGCCTGTTTGTCCGTCAGGGCATGTGCACTGGTGTCCGTTATGACAGAGAGAACGCCTGCAAGAAATAAAGAGTTTTCCTAAACAAATGACAACATTACAAGATTCAATATTTCAAACAGCAATGCGATATTTTAGAAATGAAGAAAACAATAAGGTCTCTTTTCTTTTTTCAATGACCACTACTAAACCTAAAACGAAAAGAGAAGTTCTGATTACTCACGGGTGATGTCCGCCGTCATGATGACACGTGCAGTGTCCATGGTGACAAGCAGCCACTTGATTGCTAGCGCATGTGCAGTCACCATCTACTGTACATTGTGAGGTTTGTCTCCTTTTAGATAAAAATGTTGAACCAACAGTGATAAATACTTCTATCAATAGCATCGTAATACCTCATATTTCGAAATATTTTTTTTTCAAATTGCTAGTTTTCCAGTGTGGGGATTTTGATATTTTTTAGTATCAATTCAGTTAGATACCGATACAAGATACAATATTATATGCAATAGTATGCAAGGTGAAGATAACGAACAGTGATCAAACTCAATGCTTGAAGTTTAGAAAAAATATTTTTCAGTGTCTATCTTCATGTTTTTCGCCTTACAATGACCACTAACAAACCTGAAGGTAAAAGAGAAGTTCTGATGACTTACGGGTGGTGACTGCTGTCATGGTGACGCGCAGCAACTTGATTGCTAGCGCATGTGCAGTCACCATCTACTGTACATTGAGAAGTTTGTCTCCTTTTAGATGAAAATGTTAAAACGCCAGTAGATAATATTGATAGTATCGCAATACTTCATATTATAAAAATAATTTACCAAACTGGATATTTCAATGATAAGCAGTCATACTTTGAGTACTCTGTTATATTAGAAGAGCTATTATTTACACATTACCTGTAACTGTTACTCTGTTTTTGTGATCACAAATTATTATTCTACAATTCTTTGGAAATAATGTAGTCAATGTTTCCTAAATATCCTAAGATATAATGGACATAAATGGCCTGCTTTCCGTGCCCTGATATAATATTTAAATAAAGAATATTCCCATAATATCTGTATTTTAGAAAGATCGACATTATCTGAATATGAAATAAGATTAATTCCAGTACTACAACCGTATATCATCACACATCCTGCTTGCTATAATTAAGTGATGCACTAGCACACATGATACATCCTACAGCAATTACATGTGCAGGATGCATAGCTAAGTTTACATAATGGAAGTTACAACCTGTGATACTGTCAATTACAATTCTAAAATTATGCTACAGTAACCTACTATTGGTTCGCAACACACATCCTCCAAGATGGATCAACTGACCAAGTTTGACTGTCATGGGCAATCCAGTGTTATAGGATATGATCCGTACAGGATTTTATATGAATAGCCAGGGCAAGGTGAAGATAAGAAACAGTCATGAAACTTCAAAACATTAGAGGACATGGAACACGTTTGTTTTGTCTATCTGGAGACTTTCAGGATTTACCTATAGTATGTTCTGTTCTTGAGATGCTGAGGAAACCAACCCGGTTATATCACCAATGTATTTTGGAACTTATCAAATCATAGGAAAACATTATGAATTACAATGGAAAATAGGTCACCTGTGCGTTATAAATAAAACATTAGATCTTTACTTAAATATCCAATATTCTACTAAAAGCAATGTTTTTAGATTTTAGAAATAAATCCCTTCTCTATCGTCATTATTTTCTCTACCTTACAATGATCACTACCAAACCTGAAGGGAACAGAGAAGTTCTGATGACTTACGGGTGATGACCGCTGTCATGGTGACACGTGCAGTGTCCATGGTGACACTCGGCTACTTTGTCGTCGCTGCATGTGCAGTCAGCAGCAGTTGTGCATTGGGAGGTCTGTCGTTTCCTATATCGTCAAATTAATCATCGATTTATCAGCAATCATAGATAAGGTGAATTGATCCCTCATACAGAAAGCCATATACATGAACGTAAACTCGAAAACACAAAAATCAAACTCACCCGTTATTTCCACAATCACAATGCCCGTTTGAGTTACAAACGCCCGTTTGTCCGTCAGGACATGTGCACTGGTGTCCGTTATGACAGAGAGAACGCCTGCAAGAAATAAGGAATTGTCTATTCGAATTCTTATTTACAAAATTCAATATCCCAAGTTAATGTTAGTGCTACTGCGAAATGACATGTCGATGTCTGTAATCGTATTGGTCATTACCTTACATTGGCCACAGCCAAACCTGAAGAGAAAGAAATATATCGTGGAAATATTTCTAATTTTAAGAGTTCCGTTAGCAATAAAGTAATATGATGAATGCGTTAAAGAAATAATGATTGATTTTGAATGAAATCGTGAAAATTCTACGCCACTATCTGAATATGTCAGAAGAATGGTGTTCCACATCAATATTCAACAAACCTGCAAAAGCCAGCAACACAATAAAGTGACTAATCCTCATGATTGTTTTTGGACTATCAATGAATAGTTTACATGAAATGCGCTTAAATACCTGATACAAGTAAATCGTGTCCTCATGCAGTCATGATAAGACAGAGACCAAGGATAAAACCGCTACACCAACCCTGAAAAACCTTGCTCTGGATATCCAGAAACGAAGATAAGGTCAAAATCTATCGTCACATGGTAAGATAAATTGAATGGAAGGCATGAGATTATCAATTAATGATTGTATGATACTCAGTTTTTCATCTTAGTACTATATGAAACCTTTCATATCTAATAAAAAGATATTACCCGTAGATATAGCTCCCATAAAAAATAATAAAGGGGTATTCAAAACCATCGTCCTCGAAGATTTAAAATGCTATAGAAATCATGTCGTTATTTAATTTGGATTAAAAGAAAAGGTGAGGAAGCTCACTAACCTCCACAATTGATGAATGATTGATTGTACATTGTTTAATGTACCTCTCGAGAATCTTTCACTCAAATGGAGAAGTCGCCATTGCTGGTGAAGTACTGCAAAGTTTAGGCCTATGCGCAGCGCTCAGGGAGGGATCTTTATCATGCCACACCTGCTGTGACACAGGGCCTAGGGTTTTGCGGTCTCATCCGAACAATCGCCCCATTTATTCGCCCCTTACGACAAGCAAGGAGTATTGAGGACCTATTCAAACCCGGATCCTCACGGGGCCAAAATTAATGATGCTACGCATAATAAATGACAATGCGATAAACTATAACGACCTCTGTTCTACACTGTACTATTTTCACGCATATAACTAGATGACACTACTCAGGTTAATGTTTACAAATATGAATTTTGTAAAAATTAAAACAGAAATTTTTTAATTAAAAATCAGTTTTAAGTTGCACCATATAACGTATTTTGTCCAACATTCTAGGTTCACCAGTGACATACCTCCCAGATAAAAATCAAATATTATTCCCCTGTCAATATACTTATCTACACAGTATGTCCATATTAAATACAAAGTTACACAACATTCTGTTCAGCGGTTTCAGAGGAGCCCATAGAATAGTTTGGCCAAAAGTCAACGTTCAAAATGGCATAACTCCTAGAAAAAATATATATCACAATTTCCTGAGAAATATTCGTGAAATTCCCCTGTTGACCGGTCACACCCGCCGTGAGCCCTATATCCTGATCAGGTGAACGGAGTTATCCGTAGTCAAAATCAGTGTGCCAAGAACGGCTTAACAATCGGTATGAAACATGTCAGACAGCATTTGACCCAATGATAGGTTGTATTGACGAACTAGATCGTTATAACGACCATAGAATTTGCGAAATGCTGACTTCAATCGACTGTTGAAACCCCTGTACCATCAACTTGTTTGTCAGTAGCTTGCCTCGATTTAAAAACTGACTATACGCAGAACAAGCTCTTGCATATCGAATCAGTTGAAATATATAAACACCATATGCAGGTGATAATGGAATATTGCTACATAAATATGGGAAGTTGACGATGGAGAAGCTGAAATCATCCCGTTTGTCATACAGTTGAGTTGTCAGTTTGCCGTTAATGTCTACTTTCAATGAAATATCTAAGTACGAAGCAGAAGTGGACGACTCTGTGCTGTCCTTTATTTCGAGCTCACAGGGATATATCAAATCGACATATGAATGAAAGTTATTGTTAATAGACAAAACGTCATCGATATATTGAAATGTCAAATTGAAGGCCACAGCGAGAGATTTTTTCTTCTCACGTAGAAGTTTTTGAATAAATTCTCCTTCATATGAATATAAAAAAAGGCTAGCTAACAAAGGAGCACAATTCGTCCCCATGGGAATTCCAACAGACTGTTGGAAGACCTGATCACCAAAGACCTCGAAGATATTGTCAATGAGGAACTCTAGCATATTTTTTATTTCAACTTCAGAGTATTTGTACGTGGAATCGGAGTGGTGTTTAACAAAGTACGTTTTTGAATGACTGATCACTAGATATGAATATTTCCGTTTTCCGTTTTTGTTGAAGAAGCAACTGTCTATGATGTCAAAAAGTCTAGTCTTTAATTTATCGTGAGTAATGGTCGTGTATAGTGTTGAAAAGTCATAGGTTTTAATGTTATTGATTTGGGAAAAATTCTGCGATTTCAAATTTACTAAAAGTTCTTTAGAATTTTTTTAGAATCCACATTTGATTAACACCACTTCTGGCATATGTAGTCGCACAGTAAGTTTGAAGTTTCTCTTTCACAGCTGTTAATATTTTCGTGAGGAGCAAAGATAGGGGCTTGGTAGAGCACTTACTGGATCCAGCAATGTATATTTGTTTGTAAGAGGTTTTATGTAGTTTAGGAATTCAGTATAGGTACCGTAACTCACATTCATTCGATCCATTGACTGGGATATTAAATGAGTCTAAACCTGAAGCATGGATTTGAAGAATTTAATCTTTTGAAAGGGCAGTTGGAGTACAAGTACGATTACCAAAAGTGGAATTAATGCCAAGTTCGTTGAAAATACAGTTGTAATAATGATCTTTACAAACAAAGACAATGTTGCTACTAGCTTTGTCAGCTTGATTCAAACCATATTCCTCATGTAACCTATCTAATTCTTTTATCACTTCTGGTTTACTAAACACAGAAGGATAGATGGTACGTACTTTTGTTTTCATATGTCGAATGAGGGATTTTAATATTCCTCTTATGCTTTTAACCCATAGACTTGAACTTGAAATAAGTTGGTATACACGACTGAACCCTTTTATGGCGAAGAAATTTGCTTATGTTGACGGCATCTATTCCATTGTTTGTAAATTGGAGCTTAAGGAACTGGCGACATGATTTTGAAGGAATATCATCCATGGTCCGTGCTGGTTTAAAGAGCCTGTGATGGGCAACATCCATATTCATAGAATTCAATATAGATTCAGGTGTTGAAAAATCCAAGAATAGAATAGCCATAGCTTCTTCAAATAACGTGTGTAAAATTCTCAATGAAACAGGGTAAAGTTTTGTACGAATATGATGTGGACCTAATTGTCTGTTGCCGTAAGGCAAAAGTGAATCAAACGTGACATAATTTATACATGTATTTGGTCTTTTATATGAACGATGTCCATGACTGCGTTTCCGTATTTGGTTATTGGGAAAGAGTTCCATCACATTCACGTCATTTCCTTGTGTGTCCTGATCCAGTGATCTTCTTCTCGTTCTCCACGAAAAGGGGTGCTTAATGTTGGATTGTTTGTGTGATGGTAAATGTTTTCCAAAATCCTTACTCTCATGGACAAGATGGAGTGATCCGGTACATTAAAATGCTTATAAAGAAGTATCTAACAACGAGAAATATTTAGTAAGAATGGGTAAATGTTAGATGTAGTCCCCTCTAAGCATCTAAATATCTGCAGGAGAAATAACTTTTTAAAATCAATATATCGATACTCACTTATGACGATGAACAAGTATAACAGAGGTGCTGAATGATCTACCTGTACTATTTTACGTCATATGATGACGTCATATGGACTGCAAATATTGACTTCATACCATATAATGATAGAAAGCTTATACTTAGCTTTAACTCACAAAAACTCACATTCGTTACACATTGATTTTAACTACGGATTACTTCGTTTTCCTGATCAATATAAAGAGCTCACAGTGGATGCGAACAGTCAACAGGGGATGATTACTCCTCCTAACCACCTGATCCCAACTCTGGTATATACAGGGGTCTGTGGTTGCCCTACTCTTCATTGTGTATTATTTATGGGATTTATAAGATTAATTTCCATTCGTAATCTTCAATTTTCATTCCTCAAATTTAAACCCTATTTCAATTCTGTTTTTACAAATTGATTACATTGTTACAATGAATTACATACTTAGTGGACAACTGTAAAGCACATTTTCAAATTAATGAGTATTATGAAAACTATTTGTTTTCCGAATTCAGCATTGTATTTGAATGCATTTTGGTATATAAGTATATTGGGTTGAATGCTTTATTCGACCTACGTGGCAGAATGGTTAGAGCATCGCGCTCAAAATCACACGGCCTCTCACCTCTGGTCGGCATGGGTTCACAAAACCCACTCGCGCCGGTAAGTGAGAAAGTTTCCCAGTTCACTTCCGGAAGGTCGGTGGTCTCTTCCCAGGTACATTGTATCTGAGTTCTCTCTTCCACCAATAAATACTGGGTGCCAACAGATAACTGAAAAATCGTTGAGGGGGCGGAAAACAGCAAATCAAGCAATCAATCCACCCTGATGAACTGGGTAAACACCCGTGCAGAACATTGTATGTACTTTATGGATCATTGAAGGTAAACACCCGTGCTAAACACTGTAAGTCCTTTACGGATTATTGAAGGTAAACACCCGTGCTAAACACTGTAAGTCCTTTACGGATCATTGAAGGTAAACACCCGTGCTAAACATTGTAAGTCCTTTCCGGATCATTGAAGGTAAACTCCCGTGCTAAACACTGCAAGTCCTTTACGGATCATTGAAGGTAAACACCCGTGCTAAACATTGTATGTCCTTTACGGATCATTGAAGGTAAACTCCCGTGCTAAACACTGCAAGTCCTTTACGGATCATTGAAGGTAAACACCCGTGCTAAACATTGTAAGTCCTTTACGGATCATTGAAGGTAAACATCCGTGCTAAACACTAAGTCTTTTACAGATTATTGAAGGTAAACACCCGTGCTAAACATTGTAAGTACTTTACGGATTATTGAAGGGAAACACCCGTGCTAAACATTGTAAGTTCTTTACGGATCATTGAAGGTAAATATCCGTGCATAACATTGTAAGTCCTTTACAGATTATTGAAGGTAAACACCCGTGCTAAACACTGTAAGTCCTTTACGGATCATTGAAGGTAAACTCCCGTGCTAAACATTGTATGTCCTTTATGGATCATTGAAGGTAAACACCCGTGCAGAACATTGTAAGTCCTTTACGGATCATCGAAGGTAAATATCCGTGCATAACATTGTTAGTCCTTTAGGTATTATTGAAGGTAAACACCCGTGCTAAACATTATAAGCCCTTTATGGATTATGGAAAAATGGGTTGTATTTTGTTTAACGTCCCACTCGAAAAAATTTCACTCATATGGAGACGTCATGATTGCCGGTGAAGGGTTGCTAAATTTTGGCCTATGCTCGACGCTCACTGCCTTTGAGCATGGAGGAATCTTTATCGTGCTACACCTGTTGTGACACGGGCCCTCGGTATTTGCGGTCTCACCCGAAGTACCGCCCCATTTAGTCGCATTTTACGACAACTGAGGATTTATTCTAACCCGGATCCCCATGGGAAAAATGGGCGAAAAGGATTGATTGTATATTGTTTAATGCCCCTCTCGAGAATATTTCACTTATATGGAGATGTCACTATTGCCGGAAAATGGCTGTAAAATTTAGGCCTATGCTCGGCACTTACGGCCTTTGAGCAGGGAGGGAACTTAATTTTGCCACACCTGCTGAGATACGGGACCTCGGCTTATGCGGTTTCCTTCGAAGGACCTCCCTATTTTGTCACTTCTTACGACAAGCAAGGGGTACTGACGACCTATTTTAACCAAAATCCCCACGGGAGGCAGAGAGGATAAACAATCCAAACGCGTAAGTAAGAAACATACAAGGTTGAATTTTCATCACCTATATTATTTTCCGTGTATCATAATGACTTTGAAAGACATTTCATTCAGCGTAATTGTGCATCAATTGAACTGCAACTTATTACTTTGCTGAAAGCTCATATGAGCTTTTCTTATCACCTGTTGTCCGTCTGTCTGTCAGTTTGTAAACTTTTCACATTTTCGACTTCTTCTCCAGAACCATTGGGCCAATATCAACCAAACGCGACAAAAAGTATTCTTAGGTAAAGGGCGTTCAATATTCTTCAAATGAAGGGGCATGACCCCTTCAAAGGGGTGGTAATCACAAACATGAAAACAAAAATAGGATGGGTCACTTAAAAATCAAGAACCACTAGATCAGGAGAGCTGCAGTTTATATGAAAGTTTTCTAACAAAGAGTAAATTCAATTTAAAATCATGACCCGCAAGGGTAGGTTGGGCCACAATAGGGGATCAAAGTTTTACATGCAAATATATAGGGAAAATCTTTGAAAACCTTCTTCCCAAGAGTCAAGGGCCAGAAAAGTACAAATTTACATGAAAGCTTCAAGGTATAGTGCAGATTCAACTTTGTTAACATCATAGCCCCTGGGAGTAGGATGGGGTCACAATAGGGGATCAAAGTTTTACATACAATTATACGGGGAAAATCTTTAGAAATCGTCTTCCCAAGAAGTATTGGACCAGAGAAGTTTACTTTTACGTGAAAGTGTCCTGTGATAGTGCAGATTCAAAAAAATTTGTAAAAATCATGTTCCTCGGTGGTAGGTTGGGGCCAAAATAGGGATCAAGGATTTACATGCGAATATATAGTGAAAATATTTAAATATAGGCTAAGATGACTCAGGTGAGCAATTTGGCCCATGGGTCTTTTGTTAATTATGTGTGCAGATGATACCGTTTTGATAGCGGAGTCACTGGAAGTTTACAAGAAATGCTAAATACACTTCCTATCTACACAAAAAAATTAACTTAACTGTAAATGTACAAAAAAAATGTAATATTCAGAAATGGTGGAAGTATAAAAGTCAGAGAAACATGGAAATACAAAAATGTTGTGAATAAATTTAATCACTTAACAATTTTGTTTAAAATTATAACTGTACGTTTAAATTATATACTTTATCCGCGCTGAAATATTGTAGCAAAATGAAAGATTTAAATTCAATGTTGATAGTTAATTTAAGGAATGAATTTATCATTTTTTCGTTGCATCGAGGTATACCACGAAATAAAAAAAACCCGGAAAACTGCATCATTGCGCGTAGCGCATGATGTAAAAGTTTTCCGTCTTTTTTTTTCGTGGTATACCTCCATCCAACGAAAAAATAATACATTTATTCCTTAAAATATTTTAAAACATTGAGTTTATATGATAAAACATGATATGATTTGAGTTGAATTAACGAGTTATTCTTGGACTACATTCTATGTCATTTCGAAATGAGCGTAGTAATTTGTAAATACACAACTTTTTAAAACAAAAACAAAAAACTAAATCCTTCAATGGCTACTTCCACGAACTGTTGAGCAAACGGGTTTCTTGTGGACTGCAGAATGCATTTTAAAAGGATGAGTTAGAGATAAGTCCTGTTCAGAGAAAAGTGCTGAAATTTTGTTGAGTGGAACTGGAATTAAGTGCAAAGTTCGATGTCGGTACTAACGGAAAGCGTGGGACATGTGCATAATCATGATGTGGGATGCATGATAGGGTTCTCTTGAGGGTTGTCACAGCTTCCAGGTGGACAAGTGAGTGTTACAGAGGGTTTTTCTAGTTTTACCAGTGAATTCCTAAGGCGTCACAGTTGTTGTAACATCGTACAGAAACCTCGTTTCGGTGCCCACTCATAAACATATTTTGCCGGAATTCGAAACCATAGTTACGATATTGCAGTATCTCTGAGGCAGTGTGCGGTGTATCTGGTATTTGGGTTTGTGACATGAAGGAAGTTGTCACAAGCTGCAAACTGGACTATTGTCATCCCGGTTGAATACATTTAACTCTCAGCCCGGAATTACAGAAGCAGACGTGCGTTGTTATATTGTGGATTGTGGGGGGGGGGGGGTCCTCAAATAGCCATGTTTATTTCATTTTGCATAAGTAATCATTATCTATATTTGATATTTCTTTGGGGTTTTTTTTTTTTTATTTATATAGATCGCTAGAATTGTTAAGTTTTTTATTTCAGGATTCCCTAATCTATATATAAATTCGAAGCATCCAGAGGAATCCTCAACATTCCACTAGAAAGTAGTTCCGGCCATTTATTTTTTTTTTTCCGTTGGATACGATATTCTACTAATTTTTCAACCAATGAAAAAGCGTGTAACATGCAACATTAAATGATACCCAAATTACATGTATTGTTTTTGTGTTAAGCTTTGGTGCACAAATGTGGGGGTTTTATAAAGGTTAAGAAATTTAAAACTTACACATTAATTTTATAAAATAGTGTTTCGTGTACAGAAAAGTTCGTGCAATAAAGCAGTTTATTATGAATAAGGTAGAATCCCACTTGAAATGGATAGTATTGGTTAAAAATGGGAAAGAAAAGCAATTGTATAATAAAAGCTGTTAGTAAGATGTGATAGAGAGCAAAGATGACTGGTTGTAGAAATCCGCTCCTCCGATGCAATACACGTAGTGAATATACATCGGATTCGAAAACATCAAAGACCCCCTTCCTTACCCTGGGATATGAAATCGAGGGTAAAATATTAGTGATCAACTCCCACCACTGTGAAAATATGGTGATGGAACTCTCTCTGGGTCTTGATATCGGCCCTCCAATTTTTATTCATAATGCTTTACCCTTGGTGAATAAACATCAGGTTCGGAATCATCGAAGACCTGTACCCCGGAGCCTGAAATTTTGAGGGTAAGGTGAAAGTGGTCAACTCCCACCACTGTGAAATAATGATGATAGTTCTCTCTCTGGTTGTAAACATCAATTTCATTAAACATCGAATACCCTTATGCTGAGGACGATGTAGCAGCTCCTAAGCAGCACTGAATAATGCCATAAATTAACAAAAATCATCAAAGGACTGAAAGTACTGTTGATATATATTTACACTGATTTGAAACCTATTTGATTATTTATATGATAAAATGCTTTCTTGACTTTGAACGAGAGATAAAGGCTGCAGACAGCACTAAAACAGAATCTAACTAGATTGAAACAAAATGCGTCTTCAATGTTCAAACGACACGCAATGGAATTCAATATATGCAATTACATGTGTGCAAAACTATGTGGAAATACATGCATCTACTCATGTATATCTATACTCACAGTTTTTATACCGAGTATGACTTATTCAAATTGTAAATCTAATTTTCAACATGTCTACTCCAAACATGTACATCAACATGCCCCATACAGATTGTGCTGTTGATCAATCTATTGTTTATACACATGTTTATTTCGACTGATTCACAAATGCTGTCTGGTTGTTGTTGGTTTTGGTGTTTTGTTTTCATTTTAATTTAGTTCTTACATTTTTCATTCCCCCGTTTAAAAAACCAAAAAAAATAATTTAGCAGTTTTAATAGAAAGTCATCTGAAAAAAAAAAATTAAAACTGTTTATTTGAATTCAAAATCTACAGATCAGGCTCGAGTTTTACTAAACTTCTTTCGCAAAACAAAATCTGACTTGCGAATTTCATTTCATGTGACTGGCCACCTAACATGGCTACGTCAACAAACAAAATCATTTGAATTGTGAGTTTTCGGGTCGCGTGGGGCTTTTAATGAAAGCTTGAAGGAACATTAGTGTAGAGGGGAAATATGTTAGGAATTTTTTATATTAAATATTTGAGACGAGGATGCAAGAGTAGAACGATAGAAGGCCTCATTTTATTAAAACATCAATGAATAGGGCAGGTGCTATTTTACTGGTATTACCGTATATCAGGTTTTTTCCGCGTGTATCCAATTTCCGCTTTGTTCATGACGATTTCCGAATCGCGGAAAATAAATCCGCGTAAATTTGATACAAAGTTTACTTTTATGATAAAGTTATACGGCCGATCTACCCCACACATCTCAAAGTATGTTGAAATTCACAACTATGAAAACAACGACCTTGATTCCCCGATTCTTGATTTTATTAAATAAACAACTCAGGTTTTGTTAATTAACTTCATCCGACCCTGTGTTGATTATATGTTAATCAGTTGATGGCTTGGGTATAATAATTGAGTCAGTGTGTCGACTAAACAAGAGCACAGCCGAACTATTACCCATTCGTTTTAAAACGAAAGTGCTAGGGGCGATAATTCCCAGAATAGTCATGCTCGACTGAAATCGAAAGTAGGAATCGCGTTATAATCGAAAAATGTAAAGTCGTTGAAAAAAAGGTAAAATTTCGTGAAATCAGACGGAAATGTTGTAAAAATCACGGTCGTTGGTCGCGTTAGACAGGTGGTCGTTTAATACAAGTACAATAGATAGGGTAACGCCTGGAGTGGATTATTACGGTCGCATACAGCAGTGAGTCGCTTATTTACTATAGTGTAAAGAAAAGTGCAAAATCGTTGTGTGATCAGTAACTCAGAAATCGTGTAAATCGTTTCACTGTGTGAAATTTTTTGCATTAGAAATTAAGAGTTATACTTTCACAAGCTGGCTTCTTTTGTAAGTTTAAATAATCCTGAATTATATTTTCACGATGACTTTGAAATAGTGAAAATTTGATTCGCGTAAATTTAATACGCTATTTTAGGTTCTGATTCGCGGAAAAAACATGACACGGAAAAAACCTGATATACGGTATATATTTTTTTCCGTTTATAGTTCGAAAATGATTCAGCCATTAAGAATCTTCTTTGCAGATCTATTTAGTATGACCCCCAAATATTTGCATACATTTCTCGGCTTCTTCTGCGAAAGCATAAAACAGTCGTGGGAAACAAAAGCAGAAAATACCATCTTCATTTTAGATTTTGTAGAGAAAATAAAGTAACCATTTTATTAAAAATATATACAAATACAAATAGTTTTATAGCATTTTGATCAATATAAGTTGACTATATACAAATAATTCTATATTATGTTCCTCATGGGTCATTTCCTCTTCTCTGTTCTTCTAATCTTTCTCCTCCATAAGCAGTGATTAACAATAGAACATATCCCCAGGCCATGTACACTGAACATTACTTCACAAGGCAGAGATCAAGAAGTGGACTCTGAAGTAATATTTGCAGGGAAATATATCAATTAACAGCGTATTAAAACTGTAATTTTGTCGATAAAATTTAATATACAAATATTTGACATTATGGATTAAAAAATAGCCTCATCAAAGTTGTGTACTTACTTTTCATATTGGGTGCAATATGGCTATTTTAGTGAAGGCACTAAATAGAAATACCGTCTGAAAATAACCAAAATACGTTTCCTAAAATCACAGATATATTATAACACTTCAAGCATCATGTGATAAACTTACATTGTATATTCTGTCATAGTACTTTAGACTTTGAATACTAACATGTACTTGTTTGGATGATCTATGGGTGCCGACGTCTCGGGTTGGGGTATAATGGAGGGACAGGAACGCGCCCATCCCATGTTTTCCTCCTTATTCTGATTTCTAAGCCACGACAACAGAGGATTAAAATACTTCAACAATGGCTTGACACTCATTTGCTTCCGTCTCGTGATCATCTGCATCACCTTCTGCCACGGTTTGGATGAACCCAAACGCAACGCCCTTCTGGAAACAGATTAATGCAAGTGTTAATTCAGCAGTGTATGAAAGCTGTACATCTTGTATCTAAAGGTGTCTGTTACGACAATGCGCAACGCGACATCAAATCTCAGGTAACAAACTCGCAGTATTGAAATGTTACAATATATCTTAATCCCAAACCCACTTTGTCAACTAAATCACCTTTACGAAAAAAGCATGATAATTGTCCCTTCATAGAATTCGATTAATGTTGATACTACGACCAAAGAAAACAATTCAAACAGCTGAATGCCGCCGTACGTAGTGATGTCATTTTGATAAGCTGTACCTAATGTGACTTGCAAACAAAATTTTAGGTGAAAACAATCAAAGACTTATATCAAATTGGGGTTGGGGGTTGGGGGGAGTTGTGATTCACTAGAGGGGGGCTACTGAAAAACATTTACAGTTCTGGATTCCTTTCTATCAGACTTCAATACTACTGTAGTTTACATGTATATGTCATTGATAAACTTATCGTTCCATTGTGACACGTTTTTGATAAGCGGAATAAACCTTCACCGAGAATATTACGCTGAAATAATTCAACCTTGGGAAAATCTCATTGAACCATGTTTACACTTTCATAATTACATACACACAGTCGTCATCTTACTAATATTTTACGGGTAAGTCTAAACTAAAGTGTGTTGAAATTGGCCCACAAATACTACAACAAATTTAATTAATCATTTTCGAACCCGCGCCGGTTTGCTTCCTGCCCGGGAGGTCGAGATTTCGAGCCCCGATCGTGCCATGGCCGCGTCATACCTAAGGCGTAACCATTGGCATGTAGCGATGGCTCCTTCGCTAAATGTGAGAATCAAAGGCTTTTCTAATATGACCTTATGGTTCCGTGTCGGGCCAGGCGTTGTTGGCACGATTAAAGAACCTTCACTGCCCGGCCTTGAGTGCTATATATAGATCTAAATTTGTGATACTTCACCTACAGTAGCTGGTGACGTTTCAATATGAGAGCAGCATTCTCGATAGGACGTAAAACTAACAAAATGCGGGGAACTTTGCCGACTGTAGCAAACTAATTACAATACTTTACTTGAGAAGATATCCTGCAGTCTTGCTTCCGTAGAGGTTACATCTGTGTAGTTCCCCCTTGTGACCCCCAGCTTCACACAGTGCTGCGTGGCATTGAAACTGTACAATCACACTAACGAACCGTCTGAAATAAAAGGACATAGCGACACATCTCTTATACGACCAATTGCTAGATCCGACAATGTATGCATGCAAGGTGAAGATAACGAACAGTGATCAATCTCATAACTCCTATAAACAATACAAAATAGATAGTTGGGCAAACACGGACTCCTGGACACACCAGAGGTGGGATCAGGTGCCTAAGAGGAGTAAGCATCCCCTGTTGACCGGTCACACCCGCCGTGAGCCCTATATCCTGATCAGGTAAACGGAGTTATCCGCAGTCAAAATCAGTGTGCCAAGAACGGCTTATCAATCGGTATGAAACACGTCAGACAGCATTTGACCCAATGATAGGTTGTATTGTCGAACTAGATCTAATCTATGATATTTGTATAGAAAATATGAACAGATCTATACAAACCTATATATGTGCCATCTATCCAAATATTCTATCAACGTTATTTCACTATGCTTTTCTTTTCTTTTTTTTTTATACTTGTGATCGATAGCAAATGATTGGTATTAATGGTATTAATCTAGGTTGTCAAAATTTTCAAAACAAATGCTAAATATAACCCGAATTTCTTCTTAAGATATTACCTCCAATGTAGATTGTGTTCCATTAAATATCATAAAATAAAATGAAGGTTTGGTATCAACGCATTTAGAAGACTTTAAACTATTGACAACCGCGCATAGTCAGCAAAAGAAAACAATTTATCTTATGCAAACGAGTACAAATGAAAATTGAAGCGCAAGTTGTTTAAAAGTCGAAAAATCTCTACAACATCATAAAGTGCTGGTAAATATCAACTATCAAAAGGTATTCATCATTATCTAACTACGATAATCAGACAATGTTTGATAAAAGGATCTAAATGTACATCATAATTCTTACATTGCCGCCTGCAGGGGATTCGCAAAGTATCTGATACTAACACACAGCCACACTATAAAGACTATAGCGCAATCTCCTCCAAATTAAAACAAATACTACATGTACTTGTTTATCTATTTCATAATTGTGATACAATAAAGAAGTTCAATCAACAGTTACTTGATAATAGGTATGTTGGCAGTCACATCAAACAAGGCACCGGGATCAAAATCTTCGTCTGTTCGTTTATCTGGTGGTGAAACTCCTTGATAACGACATCTGTATATCGAAATAGAAATATAAAACGACCTTAAATTATCACTGATCCTTGACCTATAAAGCGTACGGAATAAAACTGATACTAGAAATGAATTATCTGGGCATTAGTACAAACCTGATATCCCACCATTTCTTGTTGTATTCCGAAGGAGATATTTGACCTCTGAAAACACCCCATCGCCAACGGTCGATAGCATAAGCATAGGGTAAAAACGCCACCTTTTCTAACGCCAGTTTCAAAAGGTAGTTAATCTCGTTTTCTACAAAATAATTAGTATCCATTATGTAGGTTTAAAGAAGAGATCGTTACATTTTATGAATAACCAACTTTAAGGCATTTGTTGAAGAAATCTATTTGAAATATACAGTGCCATGAATAAATGTACAAGTGAAATTAATGCCAGTGAATTGCAGTTTCATTATTTTTCATGATGTGTGTGTTTTCTTCATATTATAGCTCCTAACATCAACATTCGTTTATGAATATAAGAAATGCTTTGTCTTTAGATTTTGAAAACATACATGTATGTGCATTTATAATTATATTTCAATCAATCATTTGCGCTAACCTGATTCATCAGAAACTGAATCAGTGAGAGCTATCTTATGGAGATATTCCGGGGTCATCAAGGACAATGCTGCCAGGTTTGCAACTCCGTCATGGAAGCCTGAAATCATTAGTATTCACAAGTAGCGATTGAAAGGATAGGGTAAGAGAACATGAAGTACGTAGATTAAAATGTACCAATGTTTTGTCAATAAAAATGTATTCTTAAAGGAACTCATGCTTCTTACGTCACAAGACGCTTACTTTGTGCGGAAATTAAAGTTAGAAGTATTTGGATCTGGACCAGGATGTAGGGCTCACGGCGGGTGTGACCGGTCGACATGGGATGCTTACTCCTCTTAGGCACCTGATCCCACCTCTGGTGTGTCCAGGGGTCTGTGTTTGCCCAACTATCTATTTTGTATTGCTTGTAGGAGTTATGAGATTGATCACTGTTCGTTATCTTCACCTTTCATCTGCTTTATTTTACAAAATAAAACTATATGGAATTCTCCAATCACATAAATTATCCTTACAATTCATAAATCCCCGAACAACTGAGATGATTATTCTTCAGATAAAGTCTAATTCCATGTTTATTTAATCCTTTCAGGTTCGAAATGTATACCTGGATTAGCGCCATTCCGGAACATGGTGTTCTGCTTTTTGTAACTTTGATAATAAATGATATGTCCAACTTCACGATAAACCATGATTAAATTTTCCTCATCTACACGTGTACAAGCTTTAATTCTGAAATGTGAAATATTTCCTTTGAAGAAAGTGTTTCATATGTTAACATTATGGTTCATAATTACCTTCTTTTCGCATTTCATCTGAAATTTGCTCATTTGAGGAACATATGACCGAGCCATCTGTTGTCCCATTTGTTTATAAATCACTTTACCTAAAGTTAGTTTCCTCTGTTTGAGGAAAAATTCTGGAATGGGATGTAAAGCAGCATACAAACAATACAAATCACATTACTTTAGATAACTATGATTGACCTATAATCCTTTCCATCACCGAAATCCCAAGACGATGGTTGACAGAAGACATTTCTATCACTAGGTTTGATGAACATGGAGTTCTCCCAGAATTCCCTAGTCAATGGTTCCATTCCTAGTGATCTGTAAAAATCCTCCGCGAGTCGATACATCAGGCTTATGTTATATCCCTGTCAATTTATATCAAACAAGAAAGTCAGTTCAAGATAATACATGCATGTGAGAGAAACAAATAAAAGGAGAGAGAATATTTATTATAAAAAAAACATTCAACATTCACTTGATACATAATTCCTGCTATAGCTGTATTTAGAATCTATTCGAACACTAATCGCGGCTGAAATTTGACTCGGCTGAATACTTGGACTGACACATTCACTGAATAAGTGATTTAACTATTAAACCAATTCTGTATCACTCTTAATGCTGTATTGCTTACCGTCTAACTATGTAAATTCCATAAAATAAAATATCACTAAATTTTCCATTCAAATGAAGAGTTCCATGGCGCAATATTTCATCTCCCGAATATGAAGAGTTCCTATAATTGTGTTTTAATTAGCGATGTACAAGTAGGTATGTCATATTGTGGAGATACTATGTATCAGTAATTTGATAAAACAGATTATAGGAGCTCTTCAATTTCAGGAGATAAAATATTGTGTCAGGGAAGTCTTTATTTGAACGGTTAATTTAGTGACTGTTTTCATTTTGGGACCTACAAGGTAAGCAATGCAAAATTAATAGAGATAGAGAGTTAAATAGTCAAATCAGTTATTTGAAGCGAACAGCAGTGTCACCTAAGTTCACATTAATTGCTAGAACTGGCCAAAACTGAAAGTAAATTTCAAGACATGAACTATGAAGGACTGCTCCGAGATTCGGTGAAGGCGTCAGTCCAAATATTCAGCCGAGTCGAATCTCAACAGAGATTATTGGAACACCAGACTGAGTAAAATTAATCTGAATTGTTCCGAACAGAAATACGCTAACCTTTTCAATCATCTCCTTTGTTATATCCACTCTACTCGCATTTGGAAATGGTTCTAGCAGTTCGTAGATGTTTTCGATATTACCACCTCCCAGAGAACCTTTGATTAATAAGACGACACGTTACGTTATTTCTCTCTAAAAGGCTGGGCTGATGACTTCTTTGTGGATTGGTTTGTTGTCGTTTTTTCTCTTGCTTTTTTATGGCAGGGAATGTGAATATGTAGAAAAAGAGCAATCGTTCATCTTACAGGTGCAAGACTAACAATTGCATCTCATTGAGAAATAAATTTCATTTCTGAAATGCATGAGGGTGTGAACTGCAACGCTTCACGCCGGCATACTTCATGAAGTTCTTACGCGCTTCATGAAGTTCTTACGCGCTTCATGAAGTATGCCTGCGTGAATCGTCGCAGATCCCATCCTCGTGTATTTCCAAAATAGAAATATATCTTTACATTTACATTCTACTTTTCTTTCTGTTGAAATTCCCAGCCGTTAAAACAGACGTACTATATTTATCAAGATTCATGCGCACATTCTTTACAACTGTAGCACATCCATGATGGAATGGCTATGGTCGTTAGACTTTGCAAATATATCAAAAGCAAAATATCAGAAATGTTAACATATGAAATTAAGATATGTAAATGTTGTACACACCAAGCAAGTGAACTGGAATATGTCCTGACAAAGGAAACATGTCTCTGCCGTATTTCCATAGTAACCGTTTACGTATGTAGGCATGGAGTTCTCTATACAGAGGCTCCAGGTCTTGAAATAAATGGGTTATGTCGTTTTCAAAGTACGGCATTTCATACAGCGATCCCCACCAGCTCCCAATGTCTGAGTGACCTTCGAAAAGATTTCGTTCAGTTTACACGCATTTGTTTTTATGTACGAAGTTATTTGTTTTGAATCACTGATGAGTGTCTTAATTAGAGCTGATTTATTGTCATTAAACACAGCAATAAGGATAAATAATAAATACAACTTTTAACAATGCACATGTGATAGAAAATTTAGGGCAATATCTCACAAACATTTCCACGTGTTTTACAGTGAAATTAACATTATTTGTGTGGCTAATTGTTCGTGCATTTCGTGGTCATTTTATGTACACGAATTCATATCATGCGAGTTAGACTAAGTTACGCGTAAGCTTTAAACAATTGTATAATGTGAACATGTAAATTGCTCTACGTCCCATTCGAGAAATCTTTCATTCATGTAGTGGCGTCACCAGCTTTGGGTGAAGGTACCACACATTTTGACCTATGAATGACACTTTCGATCGTAGCAGTGAGGGTTCTGTATAATGCCAACGCCTTCCATGACACGGGACCTCCATTATTAGTGTCATATCCGAAAATTCCGCGACTTTCACACCTAATGTCGGGTGCATGGCGAAGGAATAATTACTACTCAGCTATTACAGTCGTTAGCGCATTTATATAATCATTTAGCGGAACTTAATCATTGGCGTTCCTCAAGTGTACAGAGCTCTTGGACCATCAACGCAACAGTATTCTAGCATTCTGTCTGCAAGTGACCTTGACAGCTGAGAATAGACATAATTATCTTCCGATTAGACAACTAATGGATTGGGTTCCAGTCGTATGTTGCTATATATCTACCCCAAATAACTGATATATCTGGTGGACTTCTCCGATGTGTGTTGTTTGTTTGAATATCTCACTGATGATATGGTGATACCCGCTATTAACCAAAGCACTGGCCGAGTTCAAGTTCACTGCAAGTCTGCATAAAATCACGGACCACATTGCATTTGCAACAGTGAACTATTGAAATTAAATTGATAATTTCACTGCTGTTATTTTCACACTGTGAAAATTACAAAAGTACTGTGCCATCATATTCATCCGCGATATATAAGATCTCCTTCATTTTACGTTATATATATATATAATCTTTTTTAAATCTTTTTTATTTGAATACCCAAAATATAAATGAATTAAAGTTGTCTTATTGTTCAAATGTATTGACTTTTATATATTTTGCATATTACTGAATGTACTATATTTTCTGCGCGATATTATTTTGAACGGCATTATAGGAGTCGCGGTAGCTCAGTGGTAGAGCGTTCGCATTGTAACCGGGAGGTCGTGAGTTGGAGCCCCGCTCGTGCAATGATCGCGTCAAACCTAAGACGTTAAATTATGTAGTGATTGTTCCTTCGCCAAATACTCGGAATTTAGAAGTGAGAATTCTAGGTCTTTTGAATATTACCTTAGAAACGGAGGTCCCATGTCGCGACAGGCGTTGACACGATAAAGACCTCTCATTGTTACGGCCCTGAGCGCTAAGCATAAGTCTACACTTGTGGTACCTGACTTTACATTGGTGACGTCTTAATATGAATGAAAAAATTCTCGACAGGACATAAAACAACTAATCAATTAACCAAAGAAAATGTGATAAACAGAAAATTCAATGTTTTTGTTGAATATAGAATTTATTTCACTTGTGAGAGAAGATTTTTTTTTTTTTTTTTTGATTTTGACTCGTGCTTCGCACTTGTCAATTTATTTTCAGGCGCGTAGCTGCCTATACGCAATTGCGTACACATCATTTTAGAGAGAGAGAGAGAGCTCTGTCGTTAAAACATTTGTGCCTCACAAATAGCTTTGCGTTATATAGTTCCGATTTATGATTTAATTAACACTATAATGCCCATGCAATCAAATTCAGTCCTTTTTAATTTCAAATTATCAACTATGCACTCAAAAAAAGAAGCCAAAAAAGTGATTTCATTCATAAATCCCAGGAGCTTCCAAGACCCCGTGACTGCCACCAGACCCTTCCGTATTTTGCGTACACTTAATTTTCTTTCTAGTTACGCGCCTGATTTGGTAAAAACAAATCCTGTCTCGCTCAACAAAACGTTGAATGTCCTTAATAATTTATCTTACCGATATATTGAACAGCCTTATTCATGGCTTTAGTAAGTTGTGTGAACTGCTCTTTAACAGCCCGTCCTGTCACGCTATGCCAGCCTTGCCAAACTGTCAGTAGTTCATCATAGAATTGACTGTTCGTCATGATCTGCTGTAGCCCTGTTAATTGTTAAAACCCGAAATAACTACGAAAAACCTGTACAAAAACATATAACGCAATAAATGGTGATAAATGTTCAATGCCTGCATATGTATCCCTAACCATTGCGAACTTGGTATTAGTCTTGAGTAAAATTTACTAGAGTATAATTTAATTTGATTGACAGAGAGGCTTTGATATCAGTTCTTTGTATGGTATAAACTTTGTTATTATACTCTCATGTAAAATACTCGAATCTGATTGGTCGAGAAGCATTTGAAAAACATATTGTTACCCTCTGAGAACAGAAAACACGCGCTCCAGGATGATAGTATCTAGCAACGGGTAACATTACTTGACAACGTGTGATATTATAAAAAAAAATATTCCATGGGCGTACGGTTCGCCGTAGATTGTTAAACGACGTCATTTGAACGTTTGTAATAAACACGAAAACCCGCATCCATATACGAAATATCGCACGACAGTGATTGATAAACTGTAAACAGACGTAAGTTTTCTGCTTTGTTGTTTATATAACATTCAGTATAATAAAACAAATATTGCATGTAGTTGAGGGTAACATTGAAAATTTCAACCTCTCGAGAAGCCATTGTCAACCTCGGCTACGCCTCGGTTGACAATGGTTTTCTCAGGGTGAAAATTTTCAATGTTACCCTCAACTACATGCACTATTTATATAATATCACCTTTTTGTATGATACAAACTTTGATATCACCTTTTTGTATGATACAAACTTTGATATCAACTTTTTATATGATACAAACTTTGATATCACCTTTTTGTATGGTACAAACTTTGATATCACCTTTTTGTAAGATACAAACTTTGATATCACCTTTTTGTAAGATACAAACTTTGATATCACCTTTTTGTATGATACAAACTTTGATATCACCTTTTTGTATGATACAAACTTTGATATCAACTTTTTATATGATACAAACTTTGATATCACCTTTCTGTATGGTACAAACTTTGATATCACCTTTTTGTAAGATACAAACTTTGATATCAACTTTTTGTAAGATACAAACTTTGATATCACCTTTTTGTATGATACAAACTTTGATATCACCTTTTTGTATGATACAAACTTTGATATCACCTTTTTGTATGATACAAACTTTGACATCACCTCTTTGTAAAATAGATACATTGATATCAGTTCCTTGTATTATAGAGACTTCGATACCGCCTCTATGTACGACTTACCGTAGTTAACAGATTGTTAGAAACTTCGATACCGCCTCTATGTATGACTTACCAGCAGAATTCAAGTGACTTACCCGCATGATTGAGGCAGTTTTGACGAGGTAGGCAATACATGGCGTGTTCGTGTAAGTTTCTGATTCCAAGTTGTGTACCCGTTACCTTCAATATGAAGTATGATCAGTTAAAACGGTGAAGATAAACAGTGGTCCGTTAATTTAATTCACTGTGCTTTATATTTCTCTAAAATATTTTTAGTATGATTGTCCAAAATGTCCACTAGAAATTAGTACTAGTAATTATCAACAGTTTCTTAAAGAATGTGTCTTCTGTGTTCAAATTACTGCGTTTGCGCATTTTGATAAGGTAAACGGAAAGTAAAATTTATTTCAATGTAACCTTTCAATATTTTAACTGAAAAACATATGTTTGTTAAAACTCAGAATGCATGACAATTTTATTAAACATATTTTTTTTTTCCTTTCCCGAAAATTGAAATTCATGTTTAGAAATTATGGTGACCTACCGACCTAAAAGCTAAGGTACAATTAATGACTTGATTCGGTCTAAACGTGACTATACGGGCCTGGACAGGTATTAGTTGACCGAGGTCGTAAGTCAAGGTCAACTGATATCTAACCAGGTCCATATAGACACAAGTAGACCACATCAGAAGTCAGTACCTGCTTTATCAAATGATCAGGAATTTCACAAGTTTTTAATATTTTTAGTTTTTATTCCTTCAACAAATAACAGTTATAAATGTATTCTCAATTTTTTACATTATAATCCCGTGGGGGTCCGTTTTAGAATTAGGTCCTCAGTGCACTTGCTTGTCGTGAGAGGCGACTAAATGGGGCGGTCCTTCGGATGAGACCGCAAAACCCGAGGCCGCGCGTCACAGCAGGTGTAGTACGATAAAGATCCCCCCTGCTCAAAGGTCGTAATCGCCGAACATACGCCTAAATTTTGCAGCCCTTCACCGGCAATGGTGACGTTTCCATTTGAGTGAAATATTCTCGTGAGAGACGTTATACAATATACAATCAATCAATTTTACATTATATAGTTTATAATGATTTGACAAAAATTGATAAAAGTTGTAAAGGGAATTGAATTTGTCTCACCGATGCATGCATGCAAACACGCAATTTGATTGGTCGATAGAAAATACCATCATATATATAGTGAAACCCAGAATAAACCTGCCATTTGAGTTGATATTGATGCGCAGTCACAATGAGGTGCACAGCAGAAAAGATCGTCTAGACCAATTGGAGAGCATCAAAATCCCTGATCATTTAATAATAGGAGTTATCAACTTGCGATAATCCTTTTCCCTATTTAGCTTTTTGTTGCTTCCATTTCAGAGGTACATTTAGTAATTTTTCATTAATTTTGTAAATTCGTTCACGGAATTTATTAGATTTGTATTGTAAAATTTTTATGCATGTATTTTGTCAATTTGCGAAGTAGAAGGAACTTAAGGCTTTTGCAGGAAACGATTTATCAATGACGATGTTTTATACTTACTACAAAAATTTATCAGTTTTTAAACTTGACCTTTTCACTTACGAGATAATATATATAACGGTGTGACCGTTGGACTGAGCAAAGCATGAAATGGTCATTAGCGTGTCCCAAGTGATAGTATTCAGTATGGTAAATTACAAATAGAAACATTCTCTCACTTGTACGTGAAATATTAACAGCTGTGAAGGAGAAACTTCAAACTTATTGTGCTACTACATATGCCAGAAGTGATGTAAATCAAATGTGGATTCTAAAAAATTCTAAAGAACTTTTAGTAAACTTGAAATCGCAAAACTTTTCTCAAATCAACAACATTAAAACGTATTACTTTTCAACACTGTACACGACCATTCCTCACGCTAAATTCAAGACTAGACTTTTTGACATCACAGACAGCTGCTTCTTCAACAAAAATGGAAAACGCAAATATTCCTATCTAGTGATCAGTCATCAAAAAAATTACTTCGTTAAACGCCATTCAGATTCCGCGCACAAGTACTCTGAAGTTGAAATAAAAAATATGCTGGAGTTTCTCATTGGCAATATCTTCGTGGTCTTTGGTGATCAGGTCTTCCAACAGTCTGTTGGAATCCCCATGCGCAAGAATTCTGCTCCTTTGTTAGCTGACTTGTTTTATATTCCTATGAAGCAGAATTTATTCCAAACCTTCTACGTGAGAAGAAAAAATCTCTTGCTATGGCTTTCATTTCGACATTTAGATATATCGACGATGTATTATCTATTAGCAATAATGATTTTCATTCATGTGTCGATTTGATATATCCCAGTAAACTCGAAATAAAGGACACCACAGAGTCGTCTACTTCTGCTTCATACTTAGATATTTTATTGAAAGTAGATATTAACGGCAAACTAACAACTCAACTTTATGGCAAACGGGATGATTTCAGCTTCTTCATCGTCAACTTCCAATATTTATGTCAACAATATTCCATTATCACCTGCACATGGTGTTTATATCTCTCAACTGATTCGATACACAGGAGCTTGTTCTGCGTATGGTCAGTTTTTAAATCGAAACAGGCTACTGACAAACAAGTTGATGGTGCAGAGGTTCCAAAAGTCTCGTTTAAAGTCAGCATTTCGCAAATTATATGGTCGTTATAACGATCTAGTTTGCCAATACAACCTATCATTGGGTCAAATGCTGTCTGGCGTGTTTCATACCGATTTTTAGGCCGTTCTTGGCACACTGATTTTGACTACGGATAGCTCCGTTTACCTGATCAGGATATAGGGCTCAAGGCGGGTGTGACCGGTCGACAGGGGATGCTATTTTGTATTCCTTTCCACTCAACTGATGTAAAGACGTGCATTGTGACGTCATATTTAGTATCTTTGTTTAGGTAATTTGCAAACATAGGAGACAGGTGCTTCTAATCGAGGAGTGATTAGGGCCTATATGATTCAGAAGACATGGTTTACATGCTTTACGAATTTTATGTAACATCTTAGAACGATGTGAACTTGGGTAGACGAGACTCAAAATGGCAACATAGATGTTCTCGCGCTGGCATTCGAATCTACGCTATTTTGACCAAAAGTCCCATATGTATTGTTCAATATTTCATTAGTTTTCTAAATTTTCCCTTTTCACGTGCATACGTGTTACCCGTAGGGAGAGTTCCGTTCTCAAAGCCCTCTATAAAGGTTAAATAACTCTGTATTTTACATTAATTATTCTTTAGAAAACAATACGTGACGAGATCTTTCTGACATTGTGAGTCACGTGATATGCTCTTCGTCAGCTGAAAAGTTATCAGGATTGCCCATAGTGTTTTGGAAAAATGTTACCGTCACTGCGGAGCCATCGCGCTTTCCTCACCTAAATTAAATTTTAATGACACCCCGATAGTTATGTAAATTTCTCCTGCTTTGAAAAAAATATTAAATCAAGAATGGCGTATTGCAAGTATCAGTAATCTTTGCTATCGATCATATAGCGCTTTGAAATGTAATGGCATTTTCCAGTCACCCCCAAATACACAAGAACTTACCAGAAACATCATAAAATGAATTACATTCACAAATAAGTTTTTATGCTGTGTTAATTTGTTGTATGTATTCCAAAAAAAAAACTATTATTCGTCTATTTTCATCCAAATATAATCATTTACTCTCTTTTCGTGACTGATGGAAACATGACATCGTTTGTTGTCAACAACTTGAGCGTGCAAACTGTCATTATGTGTGTGTGTAGGTGCAGTTATAAAAAGCTTAAGTTAACTAGTACAGAGTAACATATCTATCTACAGACGAGTCCTCTCATTCCTTCCTAAGTTAACTAGTACAGATTAACATATCTATCTACAACCAGACGAGTCCTCTCATTCCTTCCTAAGTTAACTAGTACAGAGAAACATATCTATCTACAACCAGACGAGTCCTCTCATTCCTTCCTAAGTTAACTAGTACAGAGTAACATATCTATCTACAACCAGACGAGTCCTCTCAGTCCTTCCTATGTTTTGTTGTTGTTGATGATTACTTGGTTCATAGACATATAACAGATGTTCAAAGAAAAAACAGCGAAGCTAAATATGACGTCACAATGCACTGTCTACACCCACTGCGCTATACCTCTCGTGATTTATAAAGCAATACAATTGTCATTTTATGTTGGAAAATTTTGTTGTGAGATTGTGATGAACTATAATTTAAATGACAGAAAAAAATAAGGTATATAGAATTTGTCATTGATATTTGTGTTAGAAAATGTCATCAGGGGTTCTGAATGAAGCAGAATTATATTATTGTCTTCTAGTACAAAAATTGATCTCTTTATACATGTACAAATAGATAACTGTATTTCTGAAATTACCAGCAAATAAAATCGGTAAACTAGTACTACAATGTTTCTAGAAAACAGTTTAATCCAGAATCGTTATGATAATGCACTTTATGATGCACACAAAATATCATGCAAACAAGAAATTTTGAAAGTCATATCACATAAATGTAAATTTTATGGTGTTTTTTTTTTTCTAACTTGGATTAGAGAAATAAATCTGATTTGCGGAAACTTTTTCTAGTATGCATAGTCTTTTCTTTTGATAATTCGATCTCCATTGCTAACTATACCTCAAACTAGAGTTACTTGTATAATCAGACTCTACAAAGTGGCCAGAGAACTTTGAACAGTAACTCTTTGTTGAATAATTAAACAATCTATACTTATTGATTAAACATATGAAATTTATACATTAATATTTACATTTAATGAATCTTTTCTCTTATATTTATATTGAAATTGACATTGCTTTCAATTGCGACAATGAATGCATGTTTGTTGCAAACTAGTTAGATCCGGGTTTTTAGTACCACCTGTCTGTAATCATTTAGCAAATATGAAGTGTTATCAAGGTCAAAGGGTGCGTTGGCTGTTCCGTTTAACGTAACGAATGAGTCAACCATATTATATTTTAGTACTTAAATCTAGTTTATATTTTAAAACAATGCATAGAAATATAAACAATGAAATGTCTTCTTTTTTTGTGGGTTCATCGGGTGATGAAGGTAGCAATCATTGCAGAAAAAGTTTACATGACCCGCGTAATTTTTTTCTGCAATGCTTGCTACCTTCATCACCCGATGAAACAACAAAGAAAGCATTTTATTGTTTAAATATCAGTATCGAAACAATGATATTTCATCCACGGTCATATATTGCAGTTGGAGAAAACGAGAGTTCACCCGGAAGTGACGTAACTAATAGAAGAAATGGGAGAAAGTGAAGAATACGTTTAAAAAGAAATCTCTACAATCCTTACAGTATACATTAATGTTAACCCCTGAATAAATCGCTAAAAGTTTTTTTTTAATCTATCTATTTTTTCAAACCTTTTTAAAGTAGTTATTTTCTGTACAACTTTTTGAGGTGAATTTCAGTCAAAGTCAGAAACTGAAAGTCTTAGGAATTCGAGCATTTTTTGATAAGTTATTTACTAATTAACAGACGTTATTCATACCAACAGTGACTTGAGGTTCTCGTCGTATTGAAAAAAAAAGTTTGGTTGGTCCGTCTCTTTTCACGTAATTGTTAAAACGTTGACATATCATTGTCAACGACTTGAATGCATAATTATGAACTATCATGTATTTTCTTTGATGTTTTATCTAATTTAAAGCAACAAAAATTCTTTTTAAAATAACCAGGATTATTTCATAGTGAATAATCATGGTATATTACAATATCAATAGTTTTCATTTAGTGACGAGCCGTTCGTTACATGAACATGTGTTTTAGTGTTAGTCAAGTGATTTACAGATTACATTCAATAGGCAATTACTATAATGGATAAAGATGTCTTATAACTAGTTTTTTTTAATTACATATACACACCCTTACCTTTTCTAACAGTTCAGAGTCGTTCGTTGCATACAATCCTGGCCTTTCTATGATTTTGATAAGTTGTCGTTTTACTGTGGAATTGGTGAAAGTTTCATAATCAAACATTTTGGCAAATCCCGCCGCTTCCTTGTCAAAGTTCGATAACCGAACAGATTTATCATTCTGCAATGTTATAATGTGATCAAGACAAAAATGCCAGAGAAGTATTCAATATTGCACAATAAGTCGCATAAGCCTAGGATTTGGAAAGACGTTAACAAACGTAAAGAAAGAAACGAAATATCTCTGATTAAAAGGCTGGAAAATAATTTTCCAAACAATATTTTTACATTTTCTACATATTAACTGAAGTTTCAGGACAGTCTACACAAGCAGATGATCAAGTGATTAATAGCTATCAATCAATGGTTATCGTGTACAACCGTAATTCTGAATCAAAAATTTCAAAAAAGTTTTTTTTTTTAAATACTCACCATATCTTTTTGATTTTCCTCGGTAACGTTTGTAAAGTAAGCCCAGGCAGATTTATAAAATATATTCCACAATATTCCAAACGTTTCGTCATGATCAATTATAAATTGTAAAGCGGCCGATTCGTTATTGATTTTAGCTAAATGCATTGGTGCAGATTGCACTGCCAAGAGTAACAAAAGACTGCTTCCTAAAATCATGGTTTCAGTAAACCAGTGCAACGAGTAATTAATGTGAGGAATGCTTTTTGAGATAATCTCACCTTGAATCTTCCGTTAAACTGTCAGTTAACAGCACACAACATGGATGATAATTGTCAAATGCTATTATTACCTTCTCTTTTCACATTTTTCATTCAGGAGGTAAATTAATGACACGGATTTAACTTGAGATAAAGTGATGGGAGGCCCCAGGAACATTCTTCAGAGAAATGAAACATTGTAGGATTTTATATAATATTATATTTTCACGTTGATGCTTAGAAAATGTGCAAGGAGCCGGATACATTTCTAAAATCTCAAAAATAAGGCATGTTTGATATTTTACCAATTTATTGAATATTATTCATTTGTTGTGCTGTGTATAGATTTTTGTATTTTTAACATAAAGGTGAAGATAACGAATTGTGATAAATCTCACGACTCCTATAAGGAATACAGAATTAAGAGTTGTGCAAACACGGACCCCTGGACATACCAGAGGTGGGATCAGGTGCCTAGGAGGAGTAAACATCCCCTGTCTTGATCAGGTACGTGTAAATGGAGTAATCCGTAGTCATAATCAGTGTGTAAAAACGGCCTAACAATAGATATGAAACATGTCAAACAGCATTCTAGGTTGTATAGGCAAACTAGAACGTTATAACGACCACAGAATTTGCGAAATGCTGATTTAAACGAGACTGTTGAAACAAACAGTATGCAGCTTTTAAAGTAAAGATTTTTCAAATTAACCAAATTATTGGTAAACTACAAATAAATACGGTAATCGAGAAAATTTCTTTATTCATTTGATATACGTAGTACGTACTAATTTCGTCAGAAAATTACAGTTTGTTGGTGTATTCTATATAACCTAACAAGTCCATGTGCAAAGAAGTATGGTCAACGAGATTGCAATTTTGCCCCATATATTCCCAGTACGTCTAACCTAATCAGCTCTTTGAAAATACTAACAGTATTATAAGAATGACCAATAGTCACTCCATTTCTTAAAGATTTTTACATAAGCAAATCTAATTAACAAAACCAAAATTTAACAGTAGATACAGTAAGTCCACCTGCAAAAATGATATTATTTTGTAAGTTTTATCAAGTTGTCTGAATGTGATTACATTTTATAATGGAAATGCTGTTACACAATGACAATTCTTTTTATTTTGTATTGAATTTTCAGATATATCACGCGTAACGTAAACAGCAAACGCGAGATATAATGACATATGTAGTATGTAAAACTTATACGGTACCAATTTTGATGCACCAGATGCGCATTTCGACAAATAATGTCTCTTCAGTGATGCTCAACCGAAATGTTTGAAATCCGAAATAACTATGAAGTTTTAGATCTAAATATAGCCAAAAAACAGCGTGCCAAACAAGTGGAGCCAAATTCGTCCAAGGATAAGAGCTATGCATGAGGGAGATAATCCTTAATTTTGAAATGAATTTCTAAATTTTATAACAGCAATTAAATATACATCCGTATTTTCAAGCTAGTAACGAAGTACTTAGCTACTGGGCTGTAGAGACCCTCGGGGATATATAATTAGTATAAATGTCTTAATGAGTAATCATCATTTTGTTATACGTGTATAACTTTTATACCAAAATTTGGTTTTTATTGTTGTTTTTATGCTCCCCAAAAACATTCGCCGTCATGTCTGTCCGTCCATCCGACCATATCTCTTAAACATTTCATCAGAAATTGATATAATTGATCACAAATGTTCCCCGAGACAAGTACTTATAAACCAAGGTGGGTTTTTTTCAAGGTCATTTTTAAAAGGTCAAGGTCACTCAGAACATATAAAAGTTCCTTATTTCAACATTTTTAATTTAAAAGTTCCAGTGTTCTAAACCTTTCATCTAAAATTGATCACAAATATTACTTGAGACAGAGAATTTGGATCAAGGTAATTTCGCAAAGGTCAAAGTCACTCAGAACATATACCTTATATGCGCAAAAAATTCTTTATTTTAACAGTTTTTGAACAGGTATTGATCACAATATGTAATACGCAAATGGCTTTCAGACAACGGCCAATCAAGGTCATTTTGAGAAGGTCACTCAAAAAATATACCTTATATATGAAAAAATACTTCATTTCAACAGTTTTTGACCGTTGTGCGAGTCATTCGTCGTATGATATATCCCAGTGAACTCGTAATATAAGACAGCACAGAGTTGTCCACTTCTGCTTCATACTTAGATATTTTATTGAAAGTAGATATTAACGGCAAACTAACAACTCAACTTTATGGCAAACGGGATGATTTCAGCTTCTTCATCGTCAACTTCCAATATTTATGTAGCAATATTCCATTATCACCTGCACATGGTGTTTATATCTCTCAACTGATTCGATACGCAAGAACTTATTCTGCGTATGGTCAGTTTTTAAATCGAGGCAGGCTACTGAAAAACAACTTGATGAAGCAGGAGTTTACACAGTCTCGTTTAAAGTCAGCATTTCGCAAATTGTATGGTCGTTATAACGATCTAGTTTGCCAATACAACCTATCATTGAGTCAAATACTGTCTGATGCGTTTCATACCGATTGTTAGACCGTTCCTGGCAAACTGATTTTGACTACGAATAACTCCGTTTACCTAATCAAGATACAGGGCTCACGGCGGGTGCGACCGGTCGACAGGGAATGCTTACTCCTCCTAGGTACCTGATCCCACCTCTGGTGTGTCCAGGGATCCGTGTTTGCCCAATGTTCTGTATGTTTTGTATTGCTTATAGGAGTTATGAGATTGATCACTGTTCGTTATCTTCACCCTTTATAGGAGTTATGAGATTGATCACTGTTCGTTATCTTTACCTTTCATGAAGTAGTCCATTCGTTAGATGAAGTTTGGGGAGCATCCATCAGTTTTACTGATATTCTTGTTTAATACTAGAATTTGGTTTTATTTTTGTATATTTGATTTGTTATCAGAATATCCACTTTGCATAGCTAAATCAGAAAAGAACATAAGACATGTACATTGTCATTGCCAGTTATATATCCTTCTAAACTGACTTAATCTACGAATGATTGATAAATATCTTCTTTAACATAAAGTTTCCGCCTATTTGCAAGTCTAACAAACCTATCTAAGACTCTCGTCTCCCGTTGTGACACAAATTTAAGCTACATGTAACACTGCGGCTATTTTTAATGGATGCATCAAAGAAACAATGACCAGAAATGTGGGAATTTCTCTATCGGATCCCCATATAACGGTATTTCATGAGTTATTTATGCTTGCTTGTCAAAATCTTCTAGTAGATATGTCTTCATATGTACTTATATTCGTTCAGCGCCATGTTTACTAATAAATGCCTTTTTAATATACATTTAATTACTCATGTACTTTAATTAATTAGTTCGGGTCATTTACCTTCATATCGAAATGTGCCATTGAATTTTTTTGAGTAACCAGGTCAACAGATAGAGCTGCAATACAGTTGATTACCATTTCAGCTATATTTCAACCTTATGACATAATGTTGCTAGATCTGATTTAGGTAAAACTGAAAAACGGCAAAACAAATTCATATTTTGGACAAATAGAAAGATAAAAAGGGTAAGATGTCGATTATCGATATAAAAACACAGCTTTAAAGTCATATTTTTCTTAGAATATTTTTTTTTGCATGGTGCTGAATTCATTTGAACACATTTAATATAAAATATGCACAGGATTTGTTACAATTTACAGCAAATTTCTCGACTTTCTTCTAACTAATGAATACTTTTCGGGGTGATCAAGTAACTAAAGCTAGGTGGTAATTCGCATGATCATGTAATTCTGATGTCGTTGACGTTTAGATGAAGAATCTGATGTTATAGATGAAGAACCTGATGTCATTGATGTTTTAGATGAAGAATCTGATGTTTTAGATGAAGAATCTGATGTCATTGATGTTTTAGATGAAGAATATTATGTCATTGATGTTTTAGATGATGAACCTGATGTCATTGATGTTTTAGATGATGATTCTGATGTTATTGATGTTTTAGATGATGATTCTGATGTTATTGATGTTTTAGATGATGATTCTTATGTTATTGATGTTTTAGATGAGGAATATGTTGTTATTGATGTTAAACATTCAGAGTATCGGAGCCCTCCACGCGCTCTATGTTGTAACTCACGCCGAATTGTCTTCACATTTGAAAAACACTACAATTTCTGTTGTAGACAAAGCACAGATAACTGTAAATATTCAATGACAAATGCAACACCCTAGTCATACATAAAAAAGATACATGTATATCACAGTCCAGCAGTAATGACCTAATTACTTCGTTCAAATCCAACACAACATTTACATATATCGACGTTTTATCTATTAACAATGTTCATTTTCATTCACTTGTTCATTCGATACATCCCAGTGAACGCGAAATATAAGACATCACAGAATCTTCCATATATGCTTCATACATTATATTTGTATATTCTATTGAATATGCTATGACAAATTGACAACTCTACTGTATGACAAACGGGATGACCAGCTTCTCCATTGACAGACTCACCATATTTATGTAGCAATATTCCATTATCTGCATATGGCGGTTATGTATTTCGACTGATTCGACACGCGAGAGCATGTTCTGTATAAGATCAATTTTTTATTCGAGGTGAGCTACTGACAAATAAGCTGATGTTGAAGGGACTTCAACAATCTCGATTGAAATCAGCATTTTGCAAATTTTATGGTCGTTGTAATAACCTTACTTGCAAGTACAACCTTCGTTAGGTCGAATGCTGTCTGATGTGTTTCATAACATTTTTCAATTTAGGACGTTTTTACATACTGATTTTGACTATGGATTACTGTTTTTCTGATCAATTAGGGTGTGACCTGTCAACAAGGGATACTTACTCCTCCTGATCCCACTTCTAGTGTGTCCAGGGGTCCGTATTTGCCCTATTTTTAATTTTGTATTCTTTATGGGATTTATGAGTCGTTATCTTCTCTTGTCATCTAACAATAGTGCTAAATCAGTTATCAACAACGAAAAGCTTCTGTTATGATCTTCTATCCACGTATCCAAAGACTTTTTGATTAAAAATTCAAAAACTAATCGCATGTGCATTTGGACTTTGTTATAGTATATCTGACATGTAAAAAAAATGAAATTGGGATCGGTTGCGGTAGCCTTGACAATAAATGTGACTGATCCAAAGTGTATGAAAATATAAGAGACTGTGAATTGTGACGCGTAACGCTAGCGTTTTACGATAAACATGGCTGCTAGAAGCGTCGCATTCCATATCCTCATGCATTTTCAAAAGTGAAATTTATTTTTAAAATATATTAATAATAGAAAAACAATTTAGAAAATCAATCAAACAAACAAAACCAGAAAACTTCTTCACATATGTTCAATGATGCATCCTTAACGTATAATTTTATAATAAGAAAATGTATTGCAAGTCATAATAACTGCCTCTTTAAGAAAAAAAATAATCTAAATCAATGACGTCCGGCAATTCCATATTCTTTGGGGCGTATCTGGTGACGTATTTGATTGACAATTTCATGTCCTTTGGGGCGTATCTGGTGACGTATTTGATTGACAATTTCATGTCCTTTGGGGCGTATCTGGTGACGTATTTGATTGACAATTTCATGTCCTTTGGGGCGTATCTGGTGACGTATTTGATTGACAATTTTAGACATAATCTAGACTTTGATCTTTTTTCCTAGGAAATTGTTCTATTCTTAGTGGTATATAAGAATGATATATATGATGCTTTCCTACCAATAAGTCAGATCTCAATTCATCAGGCAAACATCTTTTATCATCACATGTTCAATAACCCTTGACTTGTGAAGATGAGGCCTAAATTTTGCAGCCCTTCACAGGCAATGGTGATTTCTCCATGAGTGAAATATTTTCGAGAGGGACGTCAAACAAAATACAATCAACCATAAACATGTACATGTAACAGTACTGTAGGGTACAATAGTTTCATTTTAGCGATACTTTTCTCAATCGAAAAACAATCGAAGGGTCATGCTTCCAGGTTCCACTCATCCAACACGCACCACGTGGGTGACCTTTCACCGGTACGACATATCTGTCTGTCCTTGCCGTAATTAAAATTACCGCTAATGACAATTGAAGTTATGTCAAAGTCTTTTCATTTTATTTTCAGCAATACATACATTTTGCGCTACGACATTTAAGATAAAATATTTGCAACGGTTTTATTTAAGAAAAGCATTTAAACTTTTTTAACATAATCATTTGTCAAAATATCTACAGTAAAACTGTTTGTTCAAAGACACTGCGGCTCATTAATATACCAGAGTATAATGAAACATTAACATGATTAAGGAACGGCTACGGTGAGGTTTATATACATGCATAATTGCTTTGTTTTGTACACGTCTCCAGATGGCAGAGATGAATTGACGTGACAACCTCTCCTCGCGGCTCCTCGTACAGTACTGTGTGTGTGTTTCATTTAAGGAGGAATAAAACACATCGTCATAATGGACTGACTTCCTTTTCAGCAATACTCGGACAGTACTGTGTGTGTACATTTAAAGCAATTTGTAGCTCTAAATCTAAATAATTTATTTAGTTGTAAAAATGTGCTATTATGATAGTTTTGTATGCAACTTTAATCATAATCATTGATAAAATTAAAAGCAAGTTTAAGATTTTATCGAAAATAAAGATTTCGGTTTTATTGAATATCTAGCATTATATAGAAATCAATTTTTGTACGGGAAGACAATAATGTAATTTTGCTTCATTCAGAGTTTCTATATAGATTTTCTAATTCCAATATCAATGAAAAAAAATTATACACCTTATTTTTTACTATCATTGTAATAGTAAATCGGAACTTTACAACGATTTTCAATAACAGAATGACAGCTAATATTGCTTAAAGGAGCAATACGACATCGTAATAATGGCTGACTTCTTTTTTTTTTAAACATGAATGAAAATGTAAATATCAGCAATATTTGTATATTTCTTTTACGTCTAAATGCCTAGTTGGGTAGCTCAGTAGGTTAGCGTGTCGACTGCTGATCTGTTGATCGTGGGTTTGAGCAGGGTATTATATTATTATTTTTTCTACTAAAACTGGGTTTTTTTTAACAAAATAAGGTTTTGAGAGTTTTCAATTTCAAAATGTTATTGTATATTTCCTCCACTTTCCATCCAGGTCAGATTTCTCTAGTGTGGCATACCTCCTTAATCAACAAAGAAGCGATTTATTTTCCGACGGTGGTTGATTCTGCAAAATTTCATTCATACAACTACTATCTATCATGAATCAATTGCAAACGCTAATATTTGGAAACCTCTTTATGGGATCGCATCATACCCTCCATACATCTACAGAGAAAGTCATTTTCATCTTCATTTCTTGTAGCGCTGCAAAACGTAACATCTGTTCTCCACGGAGATCCATTACAACCTCTGTATCTATTCACAGTCAAACTAATTTTTTTCTAATGATATACAATGTATGCACAATTATTTTGGATTGTACATTTACAACACACACAATGATAAGTTCAGTTTTAACTACATAAAGAGAGCATTGTAAAATGCATGCATAGTACCTAGTTTACCTAAAAATCATTTTTGATGCATTGGTACAGAAACTTAGATTACATGAAAACTATGGAGGATTTCTTCCAAAATTTTGTAGGATTATACACACAAAAGGACGGAATATGCACAAGAATTACACGCTGTCAAGAAAGTGTCAATTCGTGTTCAGGAACGCGAACACAGCACAGAGAACAAAGCACGTGATAGAAACAAACTCTAACGTAGATCCTGCAGAAAGTGGTTGGGGCGTGGGTATGACGGATGGACAAGAAGCAGACCAGCCAGTGTTGTCTTCCTTGTTTTGTTCCTTCAGCCACTTCAACAAAGGATCGAAGTACTCCACGAGAGGTTTGGCACTCATAAGTCTCTGTCCAGTTATGGCCTCCATGGCATCCTGCCATTGCTTAGACGATCCCATCATTAGCATCTCTCTGTTGTGAAAAATATATACAAAATCTAGACATTTTCCTGTATCTTCGCGAGGAAGAAATATCAAATATATCAATTGAATATATCGTAGCAGATTTCACATTTGGCGTCCCGTAATTAAATTATTTGATTGTGTACACCCGTGTCGAGAGATATGCTTCGGCTATCGATAAAAGGTCATCATTTTTAAGCATATAAACTTTCACTTTCTTTTTCATTTATTCGTTCGACTATAAACATCCGGTATAATCTTTAAGGGCTACTTCGGTTCATATCGAGTACGAATTCGGGTTACCCGAATTACAATCGAATGGAGAGAGTTTCAACTCTTATATGACGTATTGTGCCTTTCACGAAGGTTAGTATGGTAGCAACATGTCGGGTCGATCTTGCGAAGATACTGCGCGTGTGTCAGTTTTCAAACGATGAATGTGATTGGTTAGAGTATTCCATATGGGAGTAAGAAAGAATATTGGAATATTTACCCTACTAACTTGGATGTAAACCAATTTTAAAACTTAAGTACAAATATCTTCTTTACAGTTATTGTTTGATATTTTACCCGTGCTATAAATTTATCACAAACCCACTACTCGTTTCTTATTAAGAGAGTCATCTTTGAACCACAACAAACTATTAATTTTGGAATGAACCTGGGTGAAATAAATTCATACTTTGTAACATCACAGTGGGATAAACTCCTATATCAAACATTTTAGAACTCTAAGTTTCAGAATGGCACATACCTCAGCTTGTCCCCCGCGTCTGTGTTCTTGTATATATCACATCTATGTAGGGGTTTAGTATTCCCAGCCACCTCGCACAGGGCTTTATGCCATTGAAATTGTACCACAAAGCTCACAAAGTACCTAAAATAGTGGTTTACCTTATTCTACCTTTCAAAAATAGCAATCTCTTATTATGATTGACTGTTTTCTACCTATAAATAGCAATAATCTATAGTGGTTTACCGTTTTGTACATAAATAATCTGTTGTTTTCAAGAGTTCTAGTTCTTCTTCCAGCTAACAATAACTTATGTTCCAAAATATGATGTTCTTACAGTGAACGAGTTAGTGGTTTTAGGAACTGTTCTAAAATATGGAGTGTTTATTTCTCTGAAATCCTAACCTACATGAGAAATCAATTTTCTAGTAGTTCCAGACATACATATAAGTTTTAAAGATTGACTATTCATTTATCAACAACCTACCTGATATACGGAGTGTTTCCAGGAATGTGGTATTTTGCGCCCGGGTCGAAATCTTGCTCTGTTCTTTGTACTGGTGGCGAAATTCCCTGGTACCTACATCTGTTCAGAATACAATTAGTAATGTTGTATAATTGATTCAAGGATTGATTTTAACAATCCGTGCTGACTCGAGAAATTACCTATTCGACCATGTGTCTGTTATAGATAAGTAATTATAATGACATAAAATACGATATAGAAATGAAATGAAATTTCTCCTTATTAGTTATCATGTCACATGCTTTTGTTCATCATAATGAAGAACATATCTTTTTTTTTAAACAACTTGATTTCAAATCTGATGAAATACCTAAGATCCCACCAGTGTTGATTATAGTTAGACGAGTTTGTCTCCCCGCGGAACACGCTCCATCTCCACTGATCAATTAAATAACCAAAGGGAAGGAAGGCAACCTTGTCTAGCGCCATTTTAAGCAGAAAATTTATATCGCTATCTGTGAATATAAAACGTCAACTTATTCTTTATTATATCACTCCTAGAGTAAATTTGATTAATAAGAAACTTCCTAAATATCATTAACAGTAAAATCTTATTCAAATGGTCTAGATAATTATTGTAAGACTTGATGCGGTTATTCAATAGCGTAGTACGTCTAGATTTTAGTAAATGTTGTAATTCAACGTGAAACTGAAGCAAAATAAAAATGTGAAGTATCATGATACTTCTCATTTCAAAACGTGTGCTACTCTCCTTGACTTAAATAAGAACTTGGTTTTGTAATACCTCGAAGACATATAAATATGAACACCTTCTCTGTCATAGGTTTGCAAGGAATCTTTTTTTTTATCCATGATTTTGAGTTTTTATGAGGGCAAGATGAGTACCATGTTCATTTACTTTTACCTGCATCATTTGGAACATTATCCAAGAGACCGATCACGTGCATGTGCTCCGGTGTTTGAAAGGACAGGCTGACTATATCGGCCATTCCTTCGTGAAAACCTGAAAATAGTGAAATGTAGCCACGTGATCATATAATTGTAAAACTTAATCATTATTTCAACAAAGTGATTGATTGATTATTTACTATTTATAGCCGCTTGAGCAATTTTTCAGATATCCTGCGGTTGTCAACAAAGTGAATATTTTCAGAAATTCCGTTGTTTGGGGGGGGGGGGGTATTTGGGGGGGGTGGGGTTGTTTGTTTGTTTGTTTGTGGGTTGGGGTTTTTGGGGGGTTTTTTTTTGGTTTTTTTTTTTTTTTTTGGTTTTTTTTTTTTTTTGTGTGTGTTGGTTTTTTAGGATTTTGTGAAATTATATGATTATTATGATTTACTGATGCAGTCAAACATTAAACAGATAAGCAGTTCCAGAAGAAAGAGAATGCAGACGTTCACCTCCATGGATAATCAAAGAATGAAGAGTTCTATCGGAAGACATCTGAGTTCATGCAGGGAGAAAGCTCTCAGAAATCTTTTGTCCGTCACCTGATGCACCTGAATATTTTCCTACCTAAATTTTATCTTTATTTAGTCTTTAAGTAAACGTAGAGGTATTTTTTTTTAAAAAAAAAAACAATTAAAAGATATATAAATCACATCAAATTTATCTATGAAACCTAGCGCAGTGCAGTTTTTCGTATTTCAAAAGTCTACAAGCATAAAAGTTATGAAGAAATATTGGCTAATGCAAATCTTACTCTACGCGTAAAGTATTTCGCTAATGGAGAGAATCACCGAGTTCCATTAGTGTATTCCAATTCTTTGTTAAAAAGTATACCCGGATTGGCTCCTCCCCGAAACAACCTAGGCTGGTCTCTATAGTTTTGGAAGTATACGATATGTCCCATCTCGTGATGGACGGTCAGGAGTTGGTCCTCTGTCACGCTTGTGCACTGCTTAATTCTGAAAATGTTAGTAAGAGTGCTACAGAAATAAACTCAGTAGTACCCGGATTGGCGCCTCTTCTGAACAGCCTGGGCAGGTGCTTGTAATTTTGATAGTACACAATGTGACCCATCTCGTGGTGCACAGTCAGCAGCTGGTCCTCAGTGATGGCAGTACACTGCTTTATTCTGAAGTTTCAGTTTTCATATTCAATTTAGTTTGAAAAATATCAAATGATATTGAACTTTATTTTCAAAGGGGCACTAGCTGTAAAAAAGAAAGCAACCATATTTTTTTCTCAAAATCTCTCAATGGCATAGGAATACATGTATATATTAATGACTAATAAAAACATTTATTTTGTACAAAAACAAGAGAAACCTGATAAAACTACCTTAGATAACTGCTTTTAGTGTAAAGAAATATATAAGGAAGAATTGTTGTTTGCAAGACAATAATTATTTAATTTCCAAAATCACATATTCATGTTCCTGTTTTGAGGTTTAAAAAGTGTTTGAAATAATTATATACTGGAGTTATTACTGATATATATATATATATATATATAGAGAGAGAGAGAGAGAGAGAGAGAGAGAGAGAGAGAAGTTTTCATTTAATTCAATTTTTCGAGAGAAAATTACACATAATACATTTTAACGTTTCTTCTGACCGAATTTCAAATCTGAAAAATATGACGAAATTTAAACATCCGGTAGCTGTACCTGAAATCTTTCCCGTCATAAAAGTCCCAGGCTGATGCATGGCAAACTACATCTCGATCGTCTGGTTTCACAAGCATGGAATTCTGCCAGAATTCGTCCGTCATCTTCTCCATACCAATGGACATGAAGAAATCCTCGGCAACACGGTACATGTGTGTCACATTATAGTTCTGAAAGAAAGAGGGTCCCCCACTCAGACACTGGTACATGCATGTGTGTGAAAGCACTTGTATTTCATTAATTAGTATTCCCATAGACACGCACCAAAGATCATCATTCTTTACAATGAAATAAAGATTAATTTTGCAAAAGCATATCAATGTGAAAGCAAATACGAAGAGAATATATTTTTCGAAATCGAATGACTTTTCGATACTGCAGTGTTACGCCAACATATAATTCAGTGATCCGCCTCCAGGTATTGTACATTTTAAGAATTGCAGGAACTTCTACTACACTTGAATGTCCTTGCAATCTGTCACTGCTAATACCTGTTCTATCATTTTGGATGTGATGTCCATAGAGCTGGCGTCTGGAAATGGGACCAAGAGGTCATAGATATTGCTCCATTGCTGCGCCCACATGTTCCCTACAATAAGAACAATATTTCTATTTGGGAATTTTTTTTGCTACACTCTTTTATTTTTTTTTTTTTTTTTTCTTATCGAACTTATGACTCGTTTTTCAATTCGCAGTCGAGGCAGTACTTAGAACATATCTTTCCCTTTGTAGAAAAAAAATTAAATTTGATTAATTGAAATCACTTGTACGGATCTTCATTACGCAACTCTTAAAACTTTAACGATCAATTTCAAACTACACGTGTACACATGTTATGTTGTTAAGTTCACTTAATTGAAGTATGTGAATATACGTCATATCATGCATGTTGTTGCATAATTTCAATTCACCAAAAACGAAGGAGTTTATTTTTGTTTACATTGCAAAGAAATTACATCATCTACCTGAAAGTCAGATATAAAAATCAAGGAGCTTATTACCTATATAGTCTTCGTGATCCTTTTATGTATATTTAAACAAACAAATGCGAAACACAATAGTTTACTGTGTGTACAGAAATTTGCTGACGAAAAGGATTTATAATGTCTCAAATGAAATACGAGAATTTCTGTGGTGGTACGTTCCTTTTTATGTAACCCAACTTCCCATTGAACCTTTGACTTTTAAGTACATTTATCATCTCTGTTTTGTTGAAATTTCGTAAAATTTGAATTCATTAAGTGGATGTAAAAGCATTTATCAGTTGTGATGTAGAAAACTTCGATTATTTAAGATTAGATGCGCATTGGCTTTGCATATTCGTATATGATATAAAATCGCCATGGTTGATGGAAAGTGAAGATAATGAACAGTGATCAATCTCTTAACTCCTATAAGCAATACAAAACAGATAGTTGGGCAAACCTCAAATCCAGTCTAAGTATTAGTCACTATCTGAGAATGCTGAGTAATAGGTACATCAGTGTCTTGTGTAGTACCACTTCCTTTCGGCTGTTTTAGTGGAAGCCGTGTATTCGAAAGTATATTGATGTCTATAGTTTGATTTAATAGTGATTCAACATTTCTCACCGAATAGATGAGCCGGGATGTGACCACTTTCTGGGAACATCTCCTTGCCGTATTTCTGTTTGAGGCGCTTTCTGACGTAAGCATGAAGTTCCACATACAGCGGTTCCAGTTCCTCAAACAGCGTCTTGACGTCCTGTTCAAAGGTGGGCGTCTCGTACCACGATCTCCAGTACTCCCCCGTATCGTTAAAATCTTGGGAGAAGAAGACATTAGTCAATGCCGTGTGTCTAATGTAAACCAACTGTAAATTTTCACTTAATCTACCATTTACAGACATACCCTTAAGATTCATAAGGTAGGGTGAGTTATTGGGATATAGTGGGGGTTTTCCATGAAGAATCATTCTTATGTTTGTTACAACTTTATGAAAAATTGTGGCTGCAGAACTGTAGCTCTCTGGGGAAATATTGGGACAGACCAGAGAGCTACAGATCCACTCCTTATAAAACCCTCCGATTTACGGTGCAGTGCTTTCCTGCCCACCATTGAGATCTTGTTTATGGCTGTATTCTTGAATTTTGAAAGGACGTTGCAAGGACATAGTGATATACAACTTTAACAGTCAGCCGGGTTCGATCGCCAGTGGCCAGATAGCTCAGTTGGTAGAGCACCTGACTAGAGAATCGGGGGGCCCGGGTTCGAATCCCGGTCTGATCCGTTGCATTTTCTCCCTTCCTGTTACATTTGGTGCCGTAGACCAGCACCTGGAACTGACAGGTGAAAATTCCTGCCAGGGGATAAAGATCCTGGGTTGATGTCTTGAAGTGTGAAGACAATATAAGGAGGGAGGAATGTAGCGGTCAGCAGGGTTCGATCGCTGGTGGCCAGTTAGCTCAGTTGGTAGAGCACCTGACTAGAGATTCAGGGGCCCGGGTTCGAATCCCGGTCTGGTCCGTTGCATTTTCTCCCTTCCTGTTACACAACATTAACCATGCGCAGAAAAATCTGCGCCTTATATCGGAAGATTTTTTTAGAAGTGGGTCTGTGGCTTTTCCTATCTGTCCAACCCCCCAACCCCCCGGAACTACAGTTCTGCAGCTAGAAAAAGTGATGAGAAATAAAATATCTTTGTTACCAAAGACTATTGTCAAAGCAGTTGAAAGAGTTACTCACCTTGATAATTTGTATATACATTTATAATGAACGAATCATTTGATTAGACAAGAGATTAGATGTCAAAGATACTTGAGGAATGGCCACATGGTTATGGTGAGAATGTTATGGTATTTTTATCATCAGTGGATAGATAGGTCAAGTGAAAGTTATGAGGCCTAGTAAGTAAAATAATAAATTGATCAAACATGAAGTTCATATTCACAACTTGGCTGTGATTGATGGCAAGTGACCAAGGAGTTAACTAGGATTTGTTCAGGAAGTATATAGTGACCGAGGAGTTTACTAGGATTTGTTCAGGAAGTATATAGTGACCGAGGAGTTTACTAGGAGTCGAGTGATCAGAAAATCAATTAAATGTAACAAAGAGGCAGAACCACTGAGTAGTCCGGACATTTAAATATTACCTGTAAAATAAAGGCATTTTTAAAAGATTTTGTTTAAGGACATACAGGTGTAGTACTATTTTTATACTTTGTATTTCGGCTTGGGTAGTCCAATGGTTAGATCAACTAATTAGTAATGCAAGGGTTCCGAGTCCGATACCCGATTGTTCCCAAGGTTTTTCTCTCCTTCTTTGCTACAGTAATGTTCAGTTATACAACTTAGTGCAATACATAAGAGCTGATTTCACAGTTTTACTTGCAACAACCACGTACAATCAAAATAAACAAACTCTAAAACAGACACGGTAATGTACCCCAATATGTTTTGGAGAAACGAAATAGAATGCACGAGAATTGTACGGCAAATGTCATAAAAAAATATAGATTATTGAGAAACGTCGCATACACGTACGCCCTTCATTTTATTACATGTGCAACACTCGACAGATGTCCAGAATATTTATATGCTAATAGTTGGCATTCATTGACTAGGATAAAAACAAGTACGATCCCGGTTTATACAGAGACCTCTCGGGTCTCACACTATCTTAAATATTGCGTGTGGTACATATTGGCGAGTATGTTGTTTGGTTTCACTAGTCTGGAATTCTAATTTTATCTATTGTCTTTGCGTGTGGTACATGTTGGCCTATGTTGTTTGACAAACATAGACGAAGCCACAAACAAATAAATCACTTTCGCCATTTTGTGAGGATGTATATCATCAATGGATCCCATGTTTACCAACAAATGCTGCTCTTAATGCGCATTAACAACATCTTTCATATTGCTAAATCATGATGTAGACTGTAAAGGTGTACAAAGGTAAAAAAAAAAAAAAAAAAAAAAAAAAACCAGTTCAGTTTAGAAAACGTTATCTTCGGAACTATTAGTATAGTTTTTACTTATGAAACCTGGTTTATTCTGGGTATATCTTAATATGCAATGAGCTATGTTTCAACACAATTTTATTATCGTGGTCACTTATAATTTGAACAAAAACATATTCATATGCAAGAGCATGTACATTTATACAATTTTCTATATGACTGAATCTGCAAGAAGAGAAAAGGTTTGTGCATGTAGACGTTCTTGTGACTTATACATACCACTGAATTTGATGGCGGCATTCATAGCTTTGACAAAATCGGTATACTTGTTTCTCATTAGTTTTCCTGAAGCGTCTCTCCAGCCTTTCCAGACCGCCAGCAGTTCGTTATAATCCCGACTGTTTGTGATGATGTCTGTCAGTCCTGTCCGTGTAATACAAAGTGATTATATAAATACTGAAACACTGAATGAAGACAATTTGTAGAGAAAAAGTTATCATAGGCGTAGCTTGGGTTCGAATATTACCGAGGCAGGGGGTCTGGGGGGGGGGCGTAGCCCCCCAGAAGCTATCGACATTTTAACAACGTAAAAGGTGTTTTTTTTACCGAGGCAACTGCCTCGGTTGCCTCAATGGAAGCTACGCCACTGGTTATTCTTATGAAACCGCTTACTCAATAATGAAAGGTGACGATAACGAACAGTGATCCTATAAGGGTACACATTAAAGAGTGGGGTAAACACGGACCCCTGGATATACCAGAGGTGGGATCAGGTGCCCAGGAGGAGTAAGTATCCCCTGTCCACTGGTCACACCCGCCGTGATTTAGCTAGAGATATACATGCATACATACGTTTATGTTTTTTTAATGTACAGGATTTTAGCTATAATTATCTCATCCGATATCTAATATTTGCATATAAAATCAGATGGGGGCATTGATTGTCAAGCTGAGGCCACTGTACGAAAAATTCCAGACGTCAGGCTGCATGCAATATTTTCTAGTATGTTTTGTATCCGATTTCAAGGACCCTTAAAGGATAGAAAAAAACCTAACCCCAGCCCACCCCCACATTAAACGAACAGAAAAAGTTCCTCCCAATCTTCGGATGGTTCAAATCGACAACGTCTTCATGACATTTTGGGGATTAGGCACGAAACGCTATACCCTTAATTGACCAGTTTTCCACCATGAGATGCATCACGTGGTTTATTTGTTACTCTTCAGATGCGTGTGCAGTCTTATTCATTACTTACTATGTAACTTTGTGGTGAAGAATAAAAGTGATCTATTTATTCAGGTCACGGAGATGTTATCATAGGTTTTTAGCATCGCTCATGTAAAAATGCAAGCAATTCATGAAATGAATATAAATGAACCCTGTACAAAGTTATGTGAGGAATTAGGCGACTGATGACCTTTATATGATAAATAACTGACATTTTAAGAGTTTGGAAAATTCTTATTAAATGTGCAATTTACAGTAGACTTTTCCCGGTCTCTTGTATATTTACAACGAGTAAATTCTAAATATCTTGTTTACCCACACACAAACACACACAGAGAGAGAGAGAGAGAGAGAGAGAGAGAGAGAGAGAGAGAGAGAGAGAGAGAGAGAGAGAGAGATTGGAGTGAGAAGACAATATTTTCAAATAATTTCAATAGGGCATCTAGCTTCTACATGTTTAAAAATATGGTGACATACATTAAACTGAGATGGGTTTTTAAAAAAGATAAAAAGTTAAACCGACCAATTTGCTTTTAAAATAAGAGGGCTATTCGATATGTAATGTGTATTGTGCAATATATCAAAAGAACTCGACTCAAATAATGAAATGAACATTAAATCCCTTCAAAATATTCTCCGCGGTTTGAAATACATAATTTCAATCTCTGAATCCATTTCTGAAATGAATGGAAGTATCATCCACGAAATCGTGCAAAGCGTTATCGCGCTGTGGTACAATACACATTACATATTGAACAGCCCTCGTACATGGACACTGATTTCCTTTGTGTGTTTTCATTTACGTTATAGATACACGTATATTGGTTTCCTCTGTGTGTTTTCATTTACGTTGTAAATACATGTATATTAGTTTCCTCTGTGTGTTTTCATTTACGTTGTAAATACATGTATATTAGTTTCCTCTGTATATTCAAGTTGTAGATACACGTATATTGGTTTCCTTTGTATATTTAAGTTGTAGATACACGTATATTGGTTTCCTCTGTGTGTTTTCATTTACGTTGTAGATACATGTATATTAATGTCCTCTGTATATTTAAGTTGTAGATACTGGTTTATATCAGTTAACGAGATCAATCGATTAGGCAGTAGCTTCCCTATAAACATCCCATCCCCTCAATAAGAAAAGACGACATTTTGGGAACTGTTTATTATGATGGACCTCGATTTCGATGAGCTTGACGATTAGATTAAGTCAATAAGAAGATTGGGCATCATGTGTTAGCAGGTGCGTGTATTTGATAAGGTTCACGGGTTGAGGACATTACAGTTTTTCTGCATTTCAGGGCATCGCAATTAATCAGTAAGGAATTTATAATGCTAACGCAAGCATCAACATTGAAACACGTCGCATTTGTTTTGATATAATTGATTTCACTTATAAAAATTGGACAATCTCTGATATTACGAAAGCCGACAGATAAATGTTACCAACTGTGATTTTGCAATTTACCACGTCTAGTCAATTCTGTAAAGGTCGCGACTTTTGACGTTGAAATGGCTGTGGTTTTGCCTTGCTTAGGATCAATATATAATAGTAATCTTGTTTTATTCTTTGCATGTTCATTGATACAGTTAATTGCTATCAATACAAGTTCGTTTACCTGGCTCTAATTGCAGACAGCCTTTGGACTCCAAACAAACTTCCCCCTTACTATAAATCCCCGTAAGATCTGCTTCTAAATTCGAAATCTATAAAAAAAAAATTATATATATATATTTGATGATAAATAGAATTAATTCTCTCTCTCTCTCTCTCTCTCTCTCTCTCTCTCTCTCTCTCTCTCTCTCTCTCTCTCTCTCTCTCTCTCATATCCTGTATAGGTGCTATATTTTAAGCTTTCTATTCTTTTTAAAGTTGTATTTTTTATTTATTTTTAAAGAGGCAATGACACTATGTCAAATTAAGGGGCATTTGTACATGGCCAATATCTACACTTTTTATGTACCGATAATATTTTTGTTCAGGACAGAAATTTACAGGACAGGTTCAGCTTGGTACAAATTCTTATAAAAATATAAATGTAAGCAAAAACAGCCCTAAAAATAACAAAGAAAATTCTTGCTCAAATTAGGGAAAACACGAGTTCGTAGCAATAAAATTTCATATAAACTAATTTGCAAAACATTGGAAATGAATTAAGTAGAATGTCTAATTTTGAACAACGTCTTTATCAACGAGATTTTTATAATGTATCATAAATTCTGTGAATAGCACTGAAGTTGAATGATAGGATTTATAGCCATAACAAAATATTCTGCGAAGCGCGTAGGTGCAGCTTTCCCATTGTTTTGCTTTATTTAAGGTAGAAAATTTAGGTCGTCCTTGTTTCTGGACTATGTAAACAATCGAAGCCCATAAATCAGAAAATATCCCATGTTTCCCTTATTTATTTACTTAGTATCGCCCATAACACAAACAACCAGGATATTTATAATATATTCTATATATTTTGTAATACTACTTTATTCTATATACGTTGCAATATATTCCTTATATTTTGTAATATATTCCTTATATTTTGTAATACATTCTATATATTTTGTAATACATTCTTTATATTTTGTAATACATTCCTTATATTTTGTAATACATTCCTTATATTTTGTAATACATTCCCTATATTTTGTAATATAATTCTTTATATTTTGTAATATATTCCTTATATTTTGTAATATATTCTATATATTTTGTAATATATTCCTTATATTTTGTAATATATTCTATATATTTTGTAATATATTCTATATATTTTGTAATACATTCTTTATATTTTGTAATACATTCCTTATATTTTGTAATACATTCTTTATATTTTGTAATACATTCCTTATATTTTGTAATATATTCTTTATATTTTGTAATACATTCCATATATTTTAAAATATATTACTTATATTTTACAATATATCCCCCATATTTTGTAATATATTCCTCATATTTTATAATATATTCCTTATATTTTGCAATATATCCCTCATATTTTGTAATATATTTCTCATATTTTGCAATATATTCTTCATATTTTGAAATATTTTTGCAATATATTTCTTATATTTTGTAATGTATTTCTTATATTTTGTAATGTATTCCTTATATTTTGTCATAATTATATTCCTTAAATTTTGTAATATTTTAAAATATATTTCTTATATTTTATAAAGTATGCTGTGCCTCGATTGGCAGTGGTTTTCTCGGGTTGATCCATGTTACCTTCAGATGCAACACTATTTATGTATTATATAAGGTTTCGGTTTAAGTAGTGCTTTTATATATCTAAAAATAAACAAAGGTTTATCACTGACAAAATACATGTAGTCGTTCATGTGTTAACGCATACATATACCATGTATACAAGGTGTCCTTGGGAATATAGCGATGTTTTCCAGATGTAGTTCCCTATACAAACTGTACGTTACATCCGCTTCCTGAATGCCTCACTTTCACTAAATCCACCTAGAGTTAATTGTATTCACCTCCAAAATTGTATTTGCCTTCTACGGTTAGTATTGATTTGTTTGCTTGATGCCCCTTGGATATTTTTTTTTACCTATATTGTGATGTCATCATCTGAAGGTGAATCGCCACAAATTTTAACCTACTCACGGCGCTCAGACACAGAGCAGTGAGGGATCGTGCCGAAAAGACCCGCAACTCTCACTATATGCCGAGTGTTTGACGAAAGAGCTGTCACAACCCATTGTTGCGTCTTAGGTTCACCAAGGTCAAGGGTCTCGAACCTTCGATGCTGGACACGAAGCGAATGCTCAACCCTATTTTTAGTATTGAGCAATATTAAAGCTATACTACAGTATCATCGACTTAAAGCTATACTACAGTATCATCGACTTAAAGCTATACTACAGTATCATCGACTTAAAGCTATACTACAGTATCATCGACTTCAAGCTATACTACAGTATCATCGACTTAAAGCTATACTTCAGTATCATCGACTTCAAGCTATACTACAGTATCATCGACTTAAAGCTATACTTCAGTATCATCGACTTCAAGCTATACTACAGTATCATCGACTTAAAGCTATACTACAGTATCATCGACTTAAAGCTTACAGTATCATCGACTTAAAGCTTACAGTATCATCGACTTCAAGCTATACTACAGTATCATCGACTTCAAGCTATACTACAGTATCATCGACTTAAAGCTAGGCTATAGTATCATCGACTTAAAGCTATACTTCAGTATCATCGACTTAAAGCTAGGCTATAGTATCATCGACTTAAAGCTTACAGTATCATCGACTTAAAGCTAGGCTATAGTATCATCGACTTAAAGCTTACAGTATCATCGACTTAAAGCTTACAGTATCATCGACTTAAAGCTAGGTTAGAGTATTACCGCCTTCAGCTGGTCGCTGTCATTAGTGGCTGCAAACCCAATGTTCACTATCTTCGTGAATAGTCGCTTCAGCGTTTCATTACTAAAACTCTTATAATCGAATTTACTGGCGTTTGCTGCTATCTCCTTGTCAAACTCAGCCATCTTGAGACTCGAATTGGTCTGAAACAAAAAAGAATTACGTTACTTTTGGACTTCATATATGTACAACATTTCATCCAAAAACAGGTATACCAAATTCTAATCGTTCTTTTTTTGTACATGTATGTGTGTTTGTATGTGTGTGTGGGGGGGGGGGGGTGCGTGTGTGTGTGTAGTGTTGACATTTTTACACAATAACCTGTATGCAAATCTCTTTCTCCGTTTTCCCATGCTTGAAAAATAAAAATAAATTCTCCAATTAAAGAAGGTGCACTCTACATGTACTATAAGTTTCAAATTTTCATATTCAAATCTGCGTCAGTGTAACGCGCATTTCTAAGTGGATTCCAAATAAAAATGTGTTCAAATGTTAATGTATTCTGATGCCTTATGTTACGTGATCAAAAGTTCTTGCCATCAATATTGCAAGTCCATCACCAGAACAGCTATTAAATTAGACAGAAATTGTCACCTGAATGTCACTGCATGCAAATGACGACAAAAGTACTTTTCAATCGCATCACACCGTTAACATCATGCATAATGTGCAGTGTTCATATTGTTTTATGGTTGGGATTTTCCTACAGAAGCCTCCAGTTTATACGCAATACAAAATTACGTGTTTACCTTTCTCTGACTAAAACGATGCACCACATAGATTAGACAATCAACGTCGCGATACAGTACAGGACTATGCTAATTAGTGTTTAATAGTTTTTTACTGTCGTGATAACACATTCCCTGTCACACACCTTTTATCTAGAACACACGCACTCTTTCACAATTGTACAAATTGTATAAAGTTCTATCATAGTTTTTATCCTACATACCATAACCTCCAGATTGTGGTCCGTGATATTAGTATAATACTCCCAAGCTGCTTTCCCGTTCTCGTTCCACAGGACTCCCACCTTAGCATCATACTCATCTACAAAGGCTTGACCATCGGTCTCCGTCTCCTGTGCCAGCGTCCCCCGAAACAATACTCCCAACAGTAAGAACTTCCACATTGTGTGTAGGGGATAAGACGTGTGTCGGCAGTCTCTCTCTCTCTCTCTCTCTCTCACCTGCTCTACAGGTAAAACCCGCCCGACACGTATATATGTACAGCTATATGTCACAGTATATTTACGATCTTTTCTGTTGTTTGTATAATAATTTATCGGTTGTAAAGTAGTCCTTAAACTATCCTAAATATTATCATGTTGTTTTCTCAACTATGTGATTTATGACGATGTGACCATAAGACTCATAACAAAATTATGCACCATGTTTACACCGCGTCCGGTATTAGGTGGAGTTTTTTTGTTCGTAAAGTAATGAAAAATATGATTATTCTATAAGGCTGACCAAAATAGATATACATTTTATGTCCAACACACAAATAAAAAAAAAGAATTTAGAATGTTTGATCAAATGAAATAATATCTCAAAAAATAGAAAATTCTGAGACAAAAAGTAATTTTTTCTGAGATTTTCAACTTTGAGAGTGAAAATTTAAAGAAGTTGATATCTGTGACCTATGACCTTGATGACGTGGTATAACATATCTAGACCGGTACTTAGTCATCCTTTTCTTCAGTTCAACAAATGTACCCAGCATCTGCTCTAATCTCGGATACACAAATACATGTACGTAAAATATTTCATCCAAGTATTTAAAAATCTGTTTATTCACGTGCTCTCGAGTTCCTTAAAGAAAATTTATGTGACGTAAAACGTAAACTTGATTTTGTCTAGTCTAATGCATGTACCACAAGCTCTATATGCTATGCCATTTTATCGTGTCTGTAAATAAAAAACAAATGAATGCATTTGTAGGATCATGGTTTTAGGGATATTTAGAGGAGCGATGTCAAATATTTATGGGATGTCTAAAATTCTAAAATAGCCTAAGCTCACACAAATATGAAGTATAACATGAGTTTTCAGAAGACAGTATAGCTCGCCGGGAAGCATGACTCTACTTAACCTATTGTTCAAAAGGTTTAAGTTTTTTGAAAAATACGTCAAAGTCCAAGGTTACTAGATCAAAAGTTTTGATACCATATCAAATACCTGGTCATGAGGCATCTAAATATGAAACATCAAAGTCCTATCACTTGGTTAAAAAGATAAAACCAAGGTTAAGATTTTTGAAAAGTAGGTCAAAGTTCAAATTAAAGGTCATTTGGTCAAATATCTTGTACTATACAAAGGTTTCTTCATTAGGCATATATATATGTAAAATATCAAAACTGTATCCCCATTTGCTCAAAAGATATTGCCCAGGTTAAAGTTTTTGAAAAGTAAGTGAAAGTCCAAAGGTCAAAAATCTTGATAAGAAAACAAAGGTTTCTTCGTAAGACATCTACATATGAAATATCAAAATCATACCCCCTTGGTTTAAAAGATAGGTCAGGTTAAAGTTTTTGAATAGTGAGTCACAGTCCAAGGTCAAGGATAGAGAGTCAAAAATCTTTGTACCAAAAAAAGTCCCTTCATGAGGCATATATTTGTGAAATATCAAAACCTTATCCCGTTGGTTCAAAAGATATAATCCGTGTTAAAGTTTTTAAAACGTAAGTCAAAGTCCAAGGTCAAGGTCACTAGGCCAAAAGTATTTGTACCAAAAAGGTCTCTTCATGAGGCATCATTTATATGTGAAATATAAAAACCCTATCCCCCTTAGTTCAAAAGATATAGTCCGGGTTAAAGATTTTAAAAAGTAAGTCCAAGTCCAAGGTCACTAGGTCAAAAGCCTTTGTACCATCTTCGTGAGGCATCTATATGTGAAATATCAAAGCCCTATCCCTATCGGTTCAAAAGATATAGCCCATGTTAAAGTTTTTAAAAAGTAGGTCAAAGTCCGCAATAAAAGTAGCTTTTTGGTACTAAAAAGGTCTCTTCATGACACACACACACACACACACACACACACACACACACACACATATATATATATATATATAGGGAAGTCGTTGTGGCCGAGTGGACTTACGCACTGGTTTGACAATCTTGCTAGGCGGTGGGTGCCGTACGTCGCTGGTTCGACCCCGGCCTGGGGCGAAAATTTTCAGTACCTAGGTTGTGATTATTTAGTGCTTTATATATATATATATATACATATACATATATATATGAAATATTAAACTCCGTCCTGTGGGGATCCGGGTTAGAATAGATCCTCAGTACCCCCTTGCTTGTCGTTAGAGGTGATTAAATGGGGCCATCCTTCGGATGAGACCGCAAAACCCGAGGCCCCGTGTCACACCAGGTGTGGCACTATAAAGATCCCTCCCTGCTCAATGGCCATAAGAGCCGAGCACAGGCCTAAATTTTGCAGCCCTTCACCGGCATTGGTGACGTCTCCATATGAATGAAATATTCTCGAGAGGGACGTTAAACAATATTCAATCAATCAATAAATCAAAACTCCACTCCCCTTGATTCAAAAGATATAGCATAGATTAAAGTTTTTGAAAAGTAGGTCAAAGTTCAAAGTCACTAGGTCGAATACCAAAACAAAGGTCCCTTCGTGAGACATATATATATAATATTTACATACATGTACAGAGAAACATGCAAGTCTGAAAAATGTGGATGAGAAAACCAGATCTTTGATCTGATCCAATATACTGATGTTGCTAATATATCTTTGTATTGAATACTTTAACCACTAGGATAATACAGCCGGTACTTTCGAGCAATGTAACATTCTTGGTAGTCCCAGATTTGTATAAAAGAAATTCAGGAATGTTATTTTCCGTGATCTTTATCTCACACCTGTTACCTTGAAAACTACAGAAATGGAAAGTCTGATAAAAATCGTGTCGGTGATGTTTCTTGTACACTAGACTAAAAACAATCGAGCACAAGAACGCACCATCGAACGAATCAATGTACAAAATTTTAATGAACTGGAAAGTCACTATCCTTTTGCATCTTTGTTTGGACCCGTTATATCAGTATGCGTGCGCACATTCCTTTAAGCCGAACGAAGTTACTGTAGGAATTTTAGGATTTGTAAAAAGGAAAAAGGTTACCTTCCACTGTATTTCTACGCGAACGACAATTTCATATCAAAATATGTTCCACTGCATGATAAGGTAACCCGGTAAGACGTATGCACTAAATAAACCATGCTCAGGCTTTTAAAAAAATAAAATATGCAGTCGAATTCTTTACTCAAAGCATGGAAAAACCATTTTCAAACTCCCGTATCGAATTTGCTTCCCAATGCGGTCTGTAAAATAATTTTAAGAAAGTATGTGAGAGGAGCTAAATCGACAAACCATGTAACACCCATATAAATTTCAAATAAAAGGACAAAACTTTTGCAAGAGATGTCGAAATAAATTAAAATTGCAACATGATCTAAAGTAACCCACAAAGATGCTAAATAGCAAGTTTCAACTTAAAATGTGACGGAGAAATGAAAACCCCAAACGGACGGACAGACGTTCAGGCATCGTTTACCATGTATGCCCATGTAATTACGGGTGTATAAAAAATACGTAGAATTTCTTTTAGTTGGCCTTACCACGAGTCTTAATGCTGAAAAACTTGTTCACACCCTCACTGTACTATGTTAAAGATGTCAAGGCTTTTCATCTTGTCCTGTATCATAAGCGTTTTCCTTTTCCACACCCCAACTTTGATATTATTGCTTATCAAACAAGAGGCCCACAGGCCTTATAGGTCACCTGAATACTAGTGAAAAAGAATAACTACTCCCACAGGTTATGGAATCTAGAAAAAAAAATTCCTGTTCTGAATCTCTAAGCTAAATTCTAATGTTCAGCAACAGTGCATACACTGATGAAAGGCTTTAAATAATAGATGTACATGTATTAACATTAAAACATCAAAAGATATGACTTATTTGGACCCATCCTAAAGTCATAACCCTGGGTTGTGAAATTCACCATTTTTTTTTTTTACATCCTTTTCCTGCTATTCCTAAGTATGCATTTAGATTTTATACAGTATCAGCAAACTTACACATAGATACATGCACTATATACTAAGTTTGGCCCCACTCTGGGGTCAGAACCCCTACTCTGGGGAAAATCAAATTTACAATTTTGGTAAAAGATTACCTGCTCTATCCATTTAGTTTCAATTTAGTATCAGCAGCACTAAACAAAACGTCATTTAAGTGTTTCACATAAAAGGTAGATCTATACTCGGCCTTAAATGGACTCAATCATGAAAAAATTGCCTTTACAAGATAAATATACATTCCAGTAATAGATAGACAATGAAAAATATAAATGTTGACATGCTATTTTCATTGTTATTGCTTCTCAAAAGAAAGCACCCCATCAACTTTAAGGAAAATGCACTCCTCCTTCTTTATTTTTCTTAATTATTATTTTCCCAAACAAATGGGCTGTAATAAGCAACATAGACTATATACCCTTTATTTAATAGTATGTAATCATTTATTCTAATAAATTGGAATGAATATTTTCATAATGTACACTTTTTGGGCCCAAACATGTTAAAAGAAATACTGTAGGAAATACCATTTGACGTCAATATTGGACCTTTCCCTAATTTTTATGGACTAAACCTTGAATTAATTGGTTTTAATTTACAGATTATTATCTTAAAATAAAGATTTGAGTAAGAAAATCATATGTTGACGTATTAGTTTAGAAGCTACATGTATCAGCTCTACACCCCCCACCCTAAAATCTTGAAAAATTATACATTATCATATCATCGTTAGACATGTGAAGTTTGAGCATATTTACAACCTTGGATAATAATTTGAACTATGCTAAACAATAACTATTATAAGATACATGTGGTTTACAATTAAATTTTACATTTTATCTGAAAAAAAATATTATAGAGAAGGCTTTGCACAATGTAAATGTAAAACGAAAGTAAACTGAATTTTGAAGATTTTGTTTATATGATTACTGCATACGTGTAATGTGTGATATATCTTATATCCTGAGACAAAGTTTTATATGAATCTCTACAGGTCATGAAATCATTTACATGTACATAAATTGGATGCATGTTATACATGTTACACGTACACCCCTTACACCGGTCTAAGTAGATGCAATCTCAAGAAGGAACTAATAGATGCCGCCCCAATAATTTTGAAAAAGGAGAGAGGATGAGGAAAAAATGACAAATTCATGGCGGTCGGTGAAATAAAACAAATTATTTGCAGCTGATCTTTGAAGCTTGCGTCAATATCTGTAACATTGTAGCAGCGAACACAACTACGATATCTGTGGTCACTGGAGCAGCAAAATGTTAACTTTTCTTTTTTACACGAGCATACCATATATTTGTTGATGATAATTTGGAACCTATTCTAACCCGGACCCTCACAAAAGAAATATTATCATGATGCTCGTGGAAATCTGAATTGGTCTGACCCCCCCCCCTTCCCATCTGTCTCCCCCTCTCTCTGATGCCCCGCAATTCCATATGTTGAACATTTGGATCATAGTAAAACTTGTACACTGAATGCCTCACGGACATGTACAATGTAATTGACAAACCCTCATCCACCAAAATGTTGTTTGTTCTCCAACCAATTTTTTTCTAAAGCTATAATCATCTCTATCTCCCCCCTCCCTTTTTTCAAATTAAAATTCACAAAATCTCAACTTAAACTTTGACTGATAAGATGATAAGAACAACCAGGAAGGAATTGATATCGGATATTCATATATCGTATCGCCATGTAAAAATCAAATGGATATCGTTAAAATATCACATTTTGGAAAACGGAAGCGTGGTTCCGCATTTACATTTGATGGTGACGTACATACAAAGAAAGAAAGAAAAGAGAAAAACACATTATGTACACAATATAAACAAAAATAGAAAAGAATAGGATATTCTTAGTTGTACACCTCAACAGATGAGTACACATGGTAGCAGCTGTCCCTTTTACCCCAAAGCATATTTAATATAGATATATTTACTGCAGTGAGCATCTGTAGTATAGGGCTGAAGTGCTGCGCACCAATTTAAAGTTCAGCAGACGGAAAGATGTGGCGTCCATCTTATTTAAAGGTGTAGATATTTGGCCACCAAGAAGAACAAGGTACCATTCAAATTCCGAGAGCCCACAGAGTTCTGCACACAGTTCGACACTGAAGTTATTAGCGATGGCGTTCCACCACTGTTCTCGTATGCTGGCGGTACTTAGACACAAACAAGACGAGTGACAGAAAACATCCATGAACGAATTACCACATAAATGACAGAAATGAACAAGGCCATTTACATGCATACCTGTATATATTTTGCATATGAATTTGCAAAGTTCAATGTTATCTAATTTCCAAATTGTGGCAGGTTTTATATCTGAAAATATTTGTCTGAATAAATGGAAATCCGGACTGTTCATCCTCAATTGCCGCTGGTCTTGGTGATACAATGATACGGTATTTCTGGATATCCTTTTCCAGGATAACTTATCTGGGAAGAATCCGTTGTCAAGCCATGTACTTATATAATTGGTAAGATTGTATGTTTGCAAGGTTTGAATGATATCTGGAATAAAACCATATTGGACTTCTGAAAGGTTTTGCCAGTAAGAAAATAATCGAGTCAAGAATATTTTCTTTGGTAGAGTGTTTATGTCCATTCGACAGAGCCTTCCTAAGAACAGTAGTTTTCTTGTATCTATTTCTGCTCTGATGGGCAATACATCAAAAAGTGACTCACATATATCGGAGCTGCATAATTTTGGTAAATTTAGAGATTTTTTGCACACAAAATGTTGAAAAATACAAAGGTTTTGGCGGTCTGAACAGGTCATATTATTCCAGAGTTCGCATCCATAAAGTACTGTAGGCATAACGATTGTTTTATATAAATGAGATACAGTCATTGGGTTGAGAAAATGGGATCCTATGTCAGATAGTGCAAAAAAGGATTTTCTGCCCTTTTCGCAGGCTCTTCCTATTCTTTCAGAAAGTTGGAATTTGTGATGAATCACGATACCTAGGTGGTTATAGGATTCTTCACATGGAATCGATGATTGTCCCAGATGCCAAGGAAATTTGTTATCCATTTTACTCCTCTTACCACGGAATTTCACTACGCACGATTTTGACGCATTGAAGGAAAATCGCCATTTATTCGAATATGCGTATGCAATATCTAACAAGTTTTGGAGGGCCATTGGGGATAATCCAATGCAGGATATATCATCTGCCAATGAGGGACAGCTGCTCATAACATTAAGGATACCTGTATTAGGACTACTTAGCTCTAATTCATCAACAAGATCGTTAATATAAACAAGATATAAAAATGTAGACAAAACACCACCTTGTCTTACACCTTGATCAACAGAGAACCATCTAGATTGAGTTTGATTTACAACAATAGAGCTAGATGTTCCTTTATGACAGTTATTAATCAATGACCAGGTTTTACCTTTTATTCCAAGTTTGTAAAGCTTTAACATGAGGCCATCCCTCCAAACAGTATCAAAAGCCTTACTGCTATCCAAAAAGCTAACATAGACATTGTTGCCTTGTTCTATATTATGAAAAATTGTCTCTTGTAAATTAAACGACGCGGTTAAACAACCTAGATATTTTTGAAAACCTTGTTGTTGAGCATTTGGGAAATGTTTTGATACAAGAGTTGAGTTTGAGATACGAGATAGAATTACTTTCTCTAGTATTTTAAAAAAGCAGGGCAAAAGAGATATAGGCCTATAACTGTTGCATGCGGCTTTCGATTTGTCTCCACCTTTATACAATGGAACTATTAAGCCGCACTTCCATTCATGGGGAATATTACCGCAGGCTATGACTGCATTGAACATTTTCAGAAGACAGAGGGTAAGAATTTTACCTCCGTGAATAATATGTTCATTTGTTAGTGAATCATGACCAGGTGCTTTCCGTAACTTTAGATTATTTATAATTGGTGTAAGTTCTTCCAATTCTATATTACCACCCGGTAAGTCACTAACATCAACCTCACATTCTTTTATAAAGTTGCTAATATTATTCTCAACTTCGTATTTAAAGTTAGAATCAAAATGTTCCTCTTCTAAAGGACTGCAAATTTTTTCAAAATGAGAAGCAAAGACTTCCGCTACACTATTTGGGTCATTTTGAATCTGACCATTGTTGTCTTCTATTTCGGGATAAATTCTCGAGGTTCGGGGTTTTCTGCGTTTGGCTAATTTCCAAAATAGACGTATGTCACATTCTGCCGCATTGTCGAGGTCACGGTAAACCTTACACATGTGTTTTTCATGTTCTTCATTTAGAGCGTTTCGAAACAGTCGCTTTGCTCTTTTATAATTTCGATATGATGTAAAGTTCAGCAGATGTAAAGTTGTAGCATACAGATATCCATACACGACGCTTAGAACGTTCAATAGTGTGAAGTTCTTTAACGACTTTTGTCCATTCCGGACGAGTAAAAGGATTGAATGACGTAAATGGGATTGATTCCCTGGCACATCTGTGGAGAGTATTCGAAATAGTACGGATATACTCGCCCAGGTCTGTATTGTTATTTATGTTAGATTCTAACAGGTGCTCTAGGGCGTTATCAACTTTCTGTCTGTATTCTACGACAGCCTCGGGTGCAGCTTTGTGCCACGCCGGTAATTGTGATTGGGTGTACCTAAGATTATGTGTAGCTATATTGAAATCCATAGTTGCTATGATAGGTAAATGGTCAGAAGTTGTAGAAAACGTACCTTCCGGAATAATTCTATAACTTTGCAAATTTTCTAAGACATACTTGTCAAAAAGAATATAATCTAAGGTTGTAAATTTTTGAAAAAAGAAAACTTCTCACCTTCTACGACAAAGTCAGTATTCTGAATGCATAAATTATGCTTTGAAACTAAATTTAGCAATAAATTTGATTTGCGTGCGTTTGTATTGCAGAAATCAACAATACTGTCATTCATGTCGCCTGCAATAATGACTTTACCATAATCCGAGTAATAATTGTACAAACTATCTACAATATTAAGAACATGTTGAGGTGGCAGGGGACAGTTTCTTTGGTTTTGAAACATGTGGATAGGGGGTATACACCAAAGTCAGATTATGACAGACTAATGAAAAATCATATTTCCCTTTTATGTCAATACTTGTATTTCATATTAGTGTAGTTAATAAATTATGACCCTAAATTACATGTAATCTATAAATACTGGTGCTGGTGCACAAAACATGCTCTGAGCAGGTTCCCCTTTTTTGCTTTGATTTTCCCTCATTTGGGCTAATCCGCACCACCCCCACACCATCACAGTACCAAACATGGGGATTTAGACACTGTGCACAATCAAGAACCCTATCTGCCCTTCTCAAAAATCTACCTCTCATATGGGGCCATCCACCTTCCCTCACAGCTACAGACCTTTTGCTAGACCCTGCATGTTTTCACCGGAATTTCTTCAGCAACTGACCACGTGTCTTAGTTTCGTATTTGCACCCATCTATATGCTAGGAATCATGGTGACACCTACATGTTGTATATCAACATTTTTACTAAGCACTCAGCTACATTTGACATGCATCCTAAAATTATTGTATACATTTTTACACATGTAATATCACTTCAAATACAGGGCAATTCCATTTTTTGAAAAAGTTGACCGGGCCTATAGTGCGAAACTGTCCCCTGCTACCTTTAAGAATTCTGACATCTCATGTCATTGACGTCAACTCCCATTTTTGACAAATCTGACTTATTCTGAGTGAAACTACACCAATACATCATGTCGACCGCCCTAAATGTGTACGCAATAAAATTATTTAAAAACCCTACATTTCTGTGTATGATGTTGTCATTTTAGAGTGATGAGAGTGTTCGAGTAAGATCCCTGTGCCTAACAAATAATATTACAAGTATATTGTATCTATGGTAAAAGTGACCTTATATGTGGTGCTACATGCTGAACATGTAATCATGAGAACCTGTGTAGAAAATGATGGATTAGAGAGAGATAAAGGGACATAACTGCTCTTAAAATCAAGAAAATTTCCAACTTCACTGTCTACTTCTTTACATACTGTATATGTATAGACCTGAAATATGCTCTAATTAAGTAAACAACTCCCCAACAAGATTTTGAATACCTGTTCTCTTCTTACATTCTATTCTATGCCATCCTAATAGTGAAAACTAAAGATTCATGCAATTCAGTCAAATGTCAAAGGGGAGGTGGCTTGTTTACAAGTACCACCCATAAATGAGAAAATGGTGTTAACTGTGTTTTTTGTGTACAAAATGTCTCTAAAATGACTTATTTCTCTATCTGCAAGTATTTTTTCATAAATATGTATCATGGTGCTGAGAAGAAATGTGATCTACTGTACCTGAGACCTGTCAATCAGTACAATTTGTTAATTACATGTAGAACATGTAAAACTACATGTAATCTATGTAAAAAGAATACACAGTATATGAAGTACCCCAAATAACATTATTTTAACCACTAAGCTTATTTACATGTACTTACATGTCACTATGATACTTGACCAGATTCTGGTTTTCCATAGTACTAAAGCATAGCTTACCCCCCTTGACTCTGTTGTCTACCATTGTGACACTAATGTGATACATCTATTGAAATAAAGAGTTGTATTACATATCTAATACATTTATCTTGATAATATTAATGAAATTGACTGAATTCCATGGGTTTCAAAAAATGCCATTCTCTTAAAGGTGGCAGGGGACAGTTTCTTTGGTTTTGAAACATGTGGATAGGGGGTATACACCAAAGTCAGATTATGACAGACTAATGAAAAATCATATTTCCCTTTTATGTCAATACTTGTATTTCATATTAGTGTAGTTAATAAATTATGACCCTAAATTACATGTAATCTATAAATACTGGTGCTGGTGCACAAAACATGCTCTGAGCAGGTTCCCCTTTTTTGCTTTGATTTTCCCTCATTTGGGCTAATCCGCACCACCCCCACACCATCACAGTACCAAACATGGGGATTTAGACACTGTGCACAATCAAGAACCCTATCTGCCCTTCTCAAAAATCTACCTCTCATATGGGGCCATCCACCTTCCCTCACAGCTACAGACCTTTTGCTAGACCCTGCATGTTTTCACCGGAATTTCTTCAGCAACTGACCACGTGTCTTAGTTTCGTATTTGCACCCATCTATATGCTAGGAATCATGGTGACACCTACATGTTGTATATCAACATTTTTACTAAGCACTCAGCTACATTTGACATGCATCCTAAAATTATTGTATACATTTTTACACATGTAATATCACTTCAAATACAGGGCAATTCCATTTTTTGAAAAAGTTGACCGGGCCTATAGTGCGAAACTGTCCCCTGCTACCTGATATGCATCAATATCGTTGTCTGATGGTAGATAAACACCAAAAATATACATAACACAACCTTTTTGATCTTGAAGTTGAATACCTAATACTCGATTGGTTTCAGAACATGGAATTTCTTTCACAGAAAAAAATAATGACTTTTTAAACATAATTGCAACACCTCCACTACCATACATATTAGAATTTTGCTGCGAAGCGTTCTCATCATCTATTTTTACAAAGCTGTGGTAATCATTGTGTACAGAGTTTAAATAATGTTTGGTATTTTCTCTAAGCTTATGCTCAGAGATAATTACAATGTCACAATTTTCTCTATCCAACAGTGAGGACAGGCATAATGTGGATAAAATAATTCCACGAACATTCCACGCCATCATGACTACCATAATAAATGAAGGAAAATAAACCAATGCATTGTTTGATAATTCATACCGAGTGACATTATTTAGTTCTGTTGTTAGTTTTCTTTACACGATCAGATGCGAGATAAATATCAGTCAACATCGTGTTCACAATGAATTTCAGAGTCCCAGTTCTCTTGGGTTGGTTGCAACGCGCATTTTTTACTCCAGTCTCTGTTGTTTAACCACCGTCTGCACCTCACTCCTTCAGGCCAGAATCGGGGCGATTCTACAATTTTAGCAAACTGTGCGGGTACGTTTACCTTTGCAGTAACTAGAGAGCTTCCGTATCGTGGTTTGAATAACATTAGGTGGGTAGTTTTTATACCTTTGTCCTGAATGTAGTTTTCAATACCATATTTGGTTGATTTTTTGTTTATTCCCGAAAGATAGTATCTAGCTGTCTTATTGTATGTAACCCCTATGAAGATGTCTTCTTCTTGCTTTGCTTTTTTGGGTTGCAGGGTCACCATGCACGATTCCCCGTTATAATTCACCGATCTATTGACATTGTCTGATTGAACTCTTTGTGTACCAGCATTCCTATGCCTTTCAGAGCGTGTCGAATTTACCTCGGTTATTTCAATATCGTTTTGGCCATCACCGTTATGTTGACCACGAGTGGGAGAGGTACACCGCGGGGTTTCAGTGGAGAGTGCAGGCACTGCTCTTCCTTCATCTGCTGGGTGATTTTGCGTCGGTGTGTTTGACATGTAAGTACGCAAAGATTGAATTCCCTCAGCTACGACGTTGCCTAACGAATCGGACTGGGAATTCTGGTGGATGGTACGACAAGATTCTGCTTCCTCCACCAGGCAACGATTTTCCGATATTGTAGACGTTTTTGATTGCTCGTCTACTATATTTGCATATGTTTTATTTGGACTAAGGGTGCTTAATTGTTTTTGAAAGTTTAGACACTAACTTTGGCTAGTCTTTTAAGTTCATCATTTGTTTTGTTTTTATGAATTCGGCATTCATCAAAATCAGATTCCACACGTTTGATATTGTCGGCTGTGAGCTTCTGAAAGGAGTCATATTTAGTAAATCTTGATGTGGCCTCAGCTTTGAGACATTCGTAGTCTAACCGAAGTTGCACATGTTCCGAGCGTAGCGACCGGATATTTGATTCCAGATTTTCAATAGATTTGTTCTTAGAGCCTAAAGTATCTTCCAACTCAGTCACTCTTTGCATCAGAGATTGCATGGTCACCCTTAGTTCAACTAGATTGATTTTTGAGCTATCGGTGCCACATGATGAATTTTTATTTCTGTCGAAGATAGTTTCTATTCCGAGCTTATCACCTTGAAGAAACATGTTCAGAGTAAAGCAATCTCTGGCATATTTTACTGTGTTAGGACTGCTTTTAGTGGATTTTCTGTTAATAAGGTTACCCCGTGGACAATCACTTTGACTTTTCGCTCGTGTGCATAATATGTCCCGATACCAGCATATCATGCTTTCATTGTTAGAACACAAATCGGTAAGCTTCCCTATGTATATTTCTTTTGGTAAGTTTTTAAGCTGTTCATCTAGGTATTCAATATCTGTTTGATTCAAAATCCTATCGTTGATAGGAATGGATTGTGAATCGAACACGGCTTGATTGAGAGACATGTTGTAGTTCATATCGTAAGAAGTACTCACGGAACTCATGGGTTGGGAAGTAAACAAGTTGACAAACTCGTCTGTTTCCTCAGAATTGTCACAATTTAGCATGTCTGTTAGTAGAACACTTGTATTTCCACTTTCTGTAGCATTTGCACCGTTGTCTGTGCTAGGATAATGCAAAGAACCATTAGATTTACTTCCTTCGGTAATACGACGTCCGCTACTGGTAGCCGCCATTTTTAAACTTTCTTACTGCCTTACAGTTACAGTCTGATTATAGCCACCCCTCCATTACAGTCGTGTCGTCGTACCGAGTGACGGCGGAGGGGGGGGGGGGTGATATTAGCAATCGCGTTCATTCATATTTTGACGACCTTGGTTAACTCTAAAATTAATTTTTAAAAGACATCTGAAATGTATTTTCGTACCATACTTGGTTTATATATTGAGGACTCAAATTTCCCCTGTTCGATTATAGATCTAGTCTAGAAAGAATGGGGGGGTGGGGGTCATAGAATTATAAGATCATTGATGACTGTATCACTAAGGATAAATAAAATTTCAGCATAAAACATTCATGCAGAATATTACTATCTACAGAGCAAATGTTTAATCCCCCGTAAATACTATCTGCAACAAAGTCGTCATCTGATATCTGTGAAGTCGGACTGAACTGAAGACTGAAGTTTATAGCGCACGACGCTGAGTGGAACTTAAAACGATCGTTGTCGCTGTCACATTTGATGACAATGAACCAATTGATTTTTTTTAAAAGCTTCATATCTCGGGAATTCTACCCCCGCTCCCTGTTTGCACAACAAAAACCTTGCACTCTCTTATAAATCTTATGTACACCGGAAGTCAACAAGGACGTAAACGAGTCTTGCGCCACCTATGTTTGAAATAGGGGAAACAACTGACAAATATTCGCAATTGATAATGTACATGTATGCGTTGGTTTCACATGTGTTTTTAGGCATATCTTATTGCATGTTTTTTGTGTTTGGTTGTCGAAAATATTGATAGAAATTAATAATGAAGAATTGCTGATATACTAAGGACATCATGATTCTGATCTAAAGAAATTGAGGACTAGTTAATATTTACATACTTTGTTACATCATGACCATACATTGCTTGCAAGAAAAACACACAATGGTCACATACATGTAATCAGTGACTAAGACATTTTGTTCAGTTATACTATTTTCAAGTCATTACACTTAATTCTTGGAAAAATTCCTTAACTAGCAATTTATTGCAATCAGAAATTGCAAATTTTCTATTTATTCCTTACTTGACACCATCAAATGAGGACAGCAATGTGCCGCTCGTTCTCTGTAATCAGGGAGAAATAACTCATACAGCATTGTGAATAATGTAGCTCATTGATTATTCATATAAACGTTTGAAATATTTTATGGTCAACAAGATTTTTTACAATAACTATTGAAAAAGATTCCAACAAAATTTATGTTCATACAATGCATAAATCTTATCAAATCATTGACTTCGCAAAATCTGATGACGTCACAGGAGGATGGAACTACCTTAAATAAAACTAGATGCTTATGAAGGAAAAGCGGAAAGGGATACCAAAATTGCGAATTTCGAAAACACAGGGTTGTGAATGTGGGTCCAAAATAGTCATATAGTGTATTATATATTATGTTTTAAGTCCTTCATTAGTATGGGCACTTTCTGTGGAATTTATGTTTTAAGAACAACTCTTGTTTAATATTACTACTGAATATTGGAATTTAGGTTATAAATATGCAGAACAGGAAGATTTAATCTTCCTGTTCTGCTTATTTATAAGCTAAAGTCCAATATCATGGATTCCATAGCCCTTAGAGCTATAGTGATACTTTGAATTTTTTGAAATTTGATTAATACTCGGATAACCAATAAGGTCTGTGGACCTCTTGTTAATTTATGAGTATTAACACTATTAGTAGTTCTTCAGTAAATCATAAACACATGCATGTATACAAACTGTGTCAAAACATAACCTCCTTTAGGCCAATTCAACTTAATTAGTAGATTATCATCCAGGGTCACCAAAAAGTATGGGACAGGTGGGGAATTTAATTTTTTAATTTTTATTTTCCGAGAAATTTATTAATGACAAACGAGTTTTTGTCAACAGAAGTGCATAATTTAATGCCAGATATATCAATCTATGCTTATTTCACAGATGATTTTTGAGGGGCGGGCGGGGATGATAATCTATCAATTAAGTAATTAATTAAGTGGTAAAATTACTATTCTAGCATCATGAAGGATCTTGTACATGTAAATGCAGGTAAAAGACAGTTTAATCAAATTGAATTAGGTGCGTACTGTATGTGAAAAATAAGATGAACTTTTCAATATTTGTTCAACACATGTTTTAGAACTTGGAGAGCAGAAGATGCATTCCATGACTCTTATATGATATAGAAGACAAAGAAGAGCTGATGAGAATGGAAAATAACCTGCGAGTTTTACAGTCAATGAACACACCTCACGACACAAGTCCATCCTGATTCAGTAAACTGGTAGTCTATTCTTCTAAGGACACACCATGACTTAATTAAGATCAAGTTTTGGTGTCAGAAGACCAATGTAACTAAAACTACGACTGGTATTGCTTTGAATGAATTTACAGCGGAAACTATAAGTGATGGACACCAAAACGTCACAGATATTGTAAGTAAAAATGCTGGATCTGATGGACTACTAACAGATTTGTTAAACTGTGACAACCTTGTAGAAAATGATGATTTTGTTTATCTATTCACCTCGGACGCTCTTGTGAGTACTAATCGTTCAGATCGCATTAGTGCGAATCTTGTCGCCACACAACTACCAGATAGCAATGACTTCAATGATACAGTTTTAAATCGCTCCGAAACTGAAAATCTAGATGCAAATCTGCAGAATTTACCAAAAGATTTGTATATTTCCAAACTGTTAGAGTTGTGTTCGAGTGACGAGTCTATGATTTCACGATACAGAAACACACTATGCACACGTGCAAGAAACAATAGTGACTGTCCAACGGGAAATCTAATGAATAGGAAAAGTACAAAATCAAGTTCTTGTGCTGAAAGATACGCAAGAGACTGTTATACATTGTATATGTTTATCAATGGTGAAAAACGAGGCATTGAACACGTTTTCGACAAACACAAAAACAACAGTTGCTCCACGGATGCATCAAAAGTTAAGCGCATAGAAACAAAAGTAGTGCTGCAAACCTTACTGCAACGCGTCTCAGAATTAGAAAATTCGTTATCCTACTATGTTAAGGAAATTAAATCTTTACGATCAGATCACGAGGCATTAAAATCTAAATATGATTGTATGGAAGCAGAGGCCACTTCTAGGTTCACAAAATATGACTCATTTCTCAAACTTGCAAACGAAAGACTCAAACAAGCTGAACTTGACATCCAGGAATTCCACAACTACAAGAAAAACCTTAGAACAAATGACGAATTGAAAAGATTGTCTAAAGTTACTCAAAACATCCAAAAGCAAATACAGTCGATCACACGCAGCCCTGTGAAATCGTATGCAAGCGTTGCAAGCGAATTCCAAACTGTAGGACAAAAACCATGTAACTTGTCCTCTAAACAAAACAACCAACCACTTGTCAATGAGTCTGATACTCCACCACCATGTAACACTACTGTAGATGATACTGCCATCATCAACTTCAGCCAAGCTGATTCACCGGGAGAAAAACATGACAAAACGTACTCCCCCTCTATAGCCCCCGAGATTCCAGTAAATGACTGTAAAGGACCGTCACACATGGACGAACACCAACAGAAGACATCTACCGTTACATTTAACGGGGGAAAGTTAGGGACCGATGCGACACGAGATTATCCATGCAACAATGCAACGGTACGTGATCAATCTGAGCCAATTCAACGCACACAAAGGTTTACCGAGAAACTGGGAAACCTGGGTCATCAGTCTAACGTCCGTAAGTCTGATGATATCCACCATGCGCTCAAACCTACTAAAGATGGAACATCATTAACTATTAACGTTGATGATGATATATTCGAGGGCGTTTCATACAAGCGAAATGCTAGGTATTACATCGCAGGAATTGGACCTAGGTCCACGAAGACAGGTTTGGTGAATTTTCTTAAAAGCAGAGGCGTCTCTGTATCACACTGTGTATTTTTTAAACAAAAACACCCAGGCGCAAGACGCAACGCGAAGATCAACGTATCACTACGTGATGTGCAAACGATCGAATCGCCACAATTTTGGCCTAATGGTATTTCCTGTCGCCGATGGTTAAGTAACAGACAGTGGGAAATCAAAATCGCGTGTGAAGAAAAGCAGGACAATGGATTTGCGGAAAATGATAACCGGGTGCAACCAGAGGACAATGATGTTGATTAAATTGTCATATACATGTATTTTGTTGTTTGCAACTGTTTATATTCATTTGATCAACTGCAATGTTTTTATGTCAGCATTTCTCAATATTCTAACATGGAATGTACGTGGCATTATGTCATCGTCCATAAGTTTATCAAATATTCTGGACAATGTCAATTGTGATATTGCCATTATATGTGAACACAAGCTTAAACCAACCAGTGTGCAATACTTAGACACGATTAGTTCCAAATATGTAGGTTACGTTCATATAGAACCAGGTCATGGTCAAAACTCTGACAATCTTTACTCAAGCTTTATAGGCAAAGGAGGGGTGGGGATTATGTATAAGAAAGACTTGCAGTTTACAGTTTCGAAAATACCAGATATAGATTCTTCTCGCATCATTGGTATTGAGGTTAAACGCCAACATCAACACTCGTTATATATACTTGGAGCGTATTTACCATCAGATAGTAATATTCAATCATACAACACTGAATTAAACCTGTTAGATGCATTATTCAATCATTTTTGCACTCTAGGTGATGTGGTAATAGGAGGTGATCTGAATGCCAGTATTTATGAAATTGATCTGCCCCATGTTAATTCATACAAGTCTAAAGCACTCAAAGAATTTATTTCTCGAAACGATATATGTCGTCCGAGGATTGATTTTCCTGTTGTAGGGTCTAGTTATACCTTTTTACAAACTAAGACCACATTAGACTTTATTTTGTGTAGCAAAACTCTTGTTAGCAATGTATACAAGTATCAAATTTTTGAAGAAGGTACCTTCAGTTCCACGTCTGACCACCTTCCGGTTTTTATGGATATTGTCTTAAACGTAAAGAATTATGTTTCATGTAAACCATATAACTCTCTTCCAGCATGGCACAAAGCAGATGTAAGCAAACTACAGGATTATGAATTGTATATCAACAATGAATCAAGTGTTTTGTTCGATAAAAATCTTAGCTCTGTTGATGACATCGATTCTTTTTGCACTGATTTGTACCATATGTTATACACTGCTGCATCCCTTTTTATTCCTTTAGCTAAATTTAAACCTCACTTAAGACCAGAATGGACGCCTAAAGTTAAAAGTCTGCACAACCGAGAACGCCACTTACGGAATGTCTGGTTAAGTCAAGGCCGTCCTCGAGGTATGGTACACGAATCTTATAAGAACTACAAACGAGCTAAACGAGACTTTCGAAACGAGTTAGATGCTGAACATGAAAGATACATGGCATCGGTGTTCCATGACATTGATGAAGCCTCTGAATGTGATGTGAGGTTATTCTGGAAACTCGTTAAACGTCAGCGTCCCAAAAAACCGAAATCATATCCAGAAATTGAACTTGACGGAAAACTGTTCGACAAGCCTGATTGTATTGCAAACTGTTTTGCCAATTACTTTGAAAGGGTCTACAACCCAACTGACTGCAAAAACTTTGACTCAGAGTTCTTTACCCTTGTTGAAAACTTGTACACTTCGATCAAGAAATCAACTTGTTATCAACAATATTCTACGATTCCGGGAGGAGAAGTATCCTCAACTGAGGTCTCTAACCTTATCAAGGAACTTAAACGCAGGAAGGCACCTGGACTGGACCGTATTCAAAATGAACATCTTATATATGGAGGACCCTCACTTTCCAGATGTATCTCACACCTCTTCAACGCAATAATCAAGATTGGTAAAATCCCAACTATTTGGAAAAAGGATCTCATAGTACCTATCTACAAGGGAAATAACAAGCCCAAAAAATCTCCCGACAGCTACCGACCAATCGCTCTTCTTCCATGTCTTATGAAATTATTTGAGAAAATACTGATGCTAAGGATTCGCCATCACATACTACCATCCATCCTATTTCCAAACCCACAACAACAAGGCTTCCAACCAAGACTAGGATCCATTACAGCCTCATTCAATCTCCAAGAAACTATATTCCACAACTTAGAACATGGTAGTCCTGTCTATGTTGCCTTTCTGGACACGCAAAAAGCTTTCGATACAGTCTGGAGGCATGGTCTCATGCTCAAATTACGTCATCTCGGTGTGACAGGACCTTTATGGACTCTCATTGATGATTGCCACACGGATACTCTCTGTTCAGTTGCCGTGAACCAGACGAATTCTGACTGGTTTCCCATTTCTCAAGGAGTAAGGCAAGGTGGTGTCCTTTCAACCTTTCTTTATTTAGTGTTTATTAATGACCTTCTACAGGAACTGCAAAACAATTGCACAAATACCGGAATCTACAGTATAAAATCTTCAAATCCAGCTTTAGCAGATGATATTTCCTGTGTTGCCTTGTCTCCACGGTCACTCCAAGTTCTTCTAGACACAGCCTACAGCTACTCAATACGGTGGAGATTTACCTTCAACGCAAATAAATCTAGTGTTTTGCGCTTCTCTCCCTCAGATACAGGCATTAACTCCACCTCATGGCGACTTGGCCAGAATACTATTCAACTCTCAAAAGCTTACACTCATCTTGGTATTCTTCTTGATGCAAAAATGGATCCCAGTGATAGGATTGCCAATGCATGCAGAAAAGGACAACAGTCATATTTTGCTCTTAAAATCAATGAACACCTCAACCCTGCGACTTTATCCAAATTATATAAACGAGTTATTCTTCCTGGCGTCTTATACGGAAGTGAACTATGGTGTGATCTCAGACAAAAAGATATTCGCTCCCTCAACATCTTTCAGCACTTTATTTGTAAACATGCTATGAATCTCCCCAAACAAACACGATCGGACATGTGTGAGTCACTGTTCGGACTAATGCCAATAGTGTCTGAAATAGACAAACGAAAATTACAGTTCTTTGGTCGCCTATGTCGGATGGAAACAAACAACCTCACTAAACAGATCTTTCTTAACCGTCTTTTTTCATACATCGACTTTCCAAAACACAAACATTATGGGTTCATACCGGATGTGATCGATCTCCTCAACAAGTATTGCCTTCAAATACATCTCCACTCATATCTACAAAGTGGAATGTTTCCCACCCAAGTAGAATGGAAAAGAACTGTAAACTCTGTTGTATCCAGCCATTTTTCAGAAACTAGATCAGCTCGTATACTCGGAGACCCTGAATTCACACTCTTCAGATGTATAACCCAAAATAGAAATCCCAGCATGCTCTGGCAAATTCCTACTGGCATGCATGAAGTTCAACTTTGCAAATTCATAGTGAAACTCTGGACTCTTGTGGATATTCCACCCGAAACGTGTATAATTTGTCATCGTATTTTTACAAATGTATTTGAACATGCTTCAACAGCATGCAAAGGAACCTTTGTATTTAGAGAAGCTTGGTGGCAAACAATAGTAGAGAATTTTGATATTAACTTATCCGCTGAGTTGTGTGGACTTGACAGTCGTGACCTATATACGTTTCTTTTAGGTGGAAGGTCTCTGCCAGGCCTTATATTTTCTGAACAATCCTCCAGTTTACATCTCCTTAACTTTCGTTTATTAAGGGATGCAGCAGCCTGGTACTACAGAATGTCTCGTTTAGGTACGTAATTTCAACCTAAGCGAACAATCGCAAACCAAAGTAACTGCCCAGTCTAGATATCTCAATGTCGTATTTCACACTGTGCCCAATGATGCAAATTAACTGGTTATGCATATGAACATATACGTGCATATGTAAATATAGATGTGTGCATATGTATGTATGTTTTCATATATAATATACGTATATTAACGTACGATGTGAGAAAACATTTTTCTATACCTGTGGTATAACTTACCTATAACATGTATTCACAATATAATTTTTTTTTTCTGTCTTATATACTATCTATGTGATGTTTATTTCTAATGTATAATTGTTGTATGTAAATCTCCTTTAGGAGGAAATAAAGAATGAATGAATGAATGAACCACCGTCTGCACCTCACTCCTTCAGGCCAGAATCGGGGCGATTCTACAATTTTAGCAAACTGTGCGGGTACGTTTACCTTTGCAGTAACTAGAGAGCTTCCGTATCGTGGTTTGAATAACATTAGGTGGGTAGTTTTTATACCTTTGTCCTGAATGTAGTTTTCAATACCATATTTGGTTGATTTTTTGTTTATTCCCGAAAGATAGTATCTAGCTGTCTTATTGTATGTAACCCCTATGAAGATGTCTTCTTCTTGCTTTGCTTTTTTGGGTTGCAGGGTCACCATGCACGATTCCCCGTTATAATTCACCGATCTATTGACATTGTCTGATTGAACTCTTTGTGTACCAGCATTCCTATGCCTTTCAGAGCGTGTCGAATTTACCTCGGTTATTTCAATATCGTTTTGGCCATCACCGTTATGTTGACCACGAGTGGGAGAGGTACACCGCGGGGTTTCAGTGGAGAGTGCAGGCACTGCTCTTCCTTCATCTGCTGGGTGATTTTGCGTCGGTGTGTTTGACATGTAAGTACGCAAAGATTGAATTCCCTCAGCTACGACGTTGCCTAACGAATCGGACTGGGAATTCTGGTGGATGGTACGACAAGATTCTGCTTCCTCCACCAGGCAACGATTTTCCGATATTGTAGACGTTTTTGATTGCTCGTCTACTATATTTGCATATGTTTTATTTGGACTAAGGGTGCTTAATTGTTTTTGAAAGTTTAGACACTAACTTTGGCTAGTCTTTTAAGTTCATCATTTGTTTTGTTTTTATGAATTCGGCATTCATCAAAATCAGATTCCACACGTTTGATATTGTCGGCTGTGAGCTTCTGAAAGGAGTCATATTTAGTAAATCTTGATGTGGCCTCAGCTTTGAGACATTCGTAGTCTAACCGAAGTTGCACATGTTCCGAGCGTAGCGACCGGATATTTGATTCCAGATTTTCAATAGATTTGTTCTTAGAGCCTAAAGTATCTTCCAACTCAGTCACTCTTTGCATCAGAGATTGCATGGTCACCCTTAGTTCAACTAGATTGATTTTTGAGCTATCGGTGCCACATGATGAATTTTTATTTCTGTCGAAGATAGTTTCTATTCCGAGCTTATCACCTTGAAGAAACATGTTCAGAGTAAAGCAATCTCTGGCATATTTTACTGTGTTAGGACTGCTTTTAGTGGATTTTCTGTTAATAAGGTTACCCCGTGGACAATCACTTTGACTTTTCGCTCGTGTGCATAATATGTCCCGATACCAGCATATCATGCTTTCATTGTTAGAACACAAATCGGTAAGCTTCCCTATGTATATTTCTTTTGGTAAGTTTTTAAGCTGTTCATCTAGGTATTCAATATCTGTTTGATTCAAAATCCTATCGTTGATAGGAATGGATTGTGAATCGAACACGGCTTGATTGAGAGACATGTTGTAGTTCATATCGTAAGAAGTACTCACGGAACTCATGGGTTGGGAAGTAAACAAGTTGACAAACTCGTCTGTTTCCTCAGAATTGTCACAATTTAGCATGTCTGTTAGTAGAACACTTGTATTTCCACTTTCTGTAGCATTTGCACCGTTGTCTGTGCTAGGATAATGCAAAGAACCATTAGATTTACTTCCTTCGGTAATACGACGTCCGCTACTGGTAGCCGCCATTTTTAAACTTTCTTACTGCCTTACAGTTACAGTCTGATTATAGCCACCCCTCCATTACAGTCGTGTCGTCGTACCGAGTGACGGCGGAGGGGGGGGGGGTGATATTAGCAATCGCGTTCATTCATATTTTGACGACCTTGGTTAACTCTAAAATTAATTTTTAAAAGACATCTGAAATGTATTTTCGTACCATACTTGGTTTATATATTGAGGACTCAAATTTCCCCTGTTCGATTATAGATCTAGTCTAGAAAGAATGGGGGGGTGGGGGTCATAGAATTATAAGATCATTGATGACTGTATCACTAAGGATAAATAAAATTTCAGCATAAAACATTCATGCAGAATATTACTATCTACAGAGCAAATGTTTAATCCCCCGTAAATACTATCTGCAACAAAGTCGTCATCTGATATCTGTGAAGTCGGACTGAACTGAAGACTGAAGTTTATAGCGCACGACGCTGAGTGGAACTTAAAACGATCGTTGTCGCTGTCACATTTGATGACAATGAACCAATTGATTTTTTTTAAAAGCTTCATATCTCGGGAATTCTACCCCCGCTCCCTGTTTGCACAACAAAAACCTTGCACTCTCTTATAAATCTTATGTACACCGGAAGTCAACAAGGACGTAAACGAGTCTTGCGCCACCTATGTTTGAAATAGGGGAAACAACTGACAAATATTCGCAATTGATAATGTACATGTATGCGTTGGTTTCACATGTGTTTTTAGGCATATCTTATTGCATGTTTTTTGTGTTTGGTTGTCGAAAATATTGATAGAAATTAATAATGAAGAATTGCTGATATACTAAGGACATCATGATTCTGATCTAAAGAAATTGAGGACTAGTTAATATTTACATACTTTGTTACATCATGACCATACATTGCTTGCAAGAAAAACACACAATGGTCACATACATGTAATCAGTGACTAAGACATTTTGTTCAGTTATACTATTTTCAAGTCATTACACTTAATTCTTGGAAAAATTCCTTAACTAGCAATTTATTGCAATCAGAAATTGCAAATTTTCTATTTATTCCTTACTTGACACCATCAAATGAGGACAGCAATGTGCCGCTCGTTCTCTGTAATCAGGGAGAAATAACTCATACAGCATTGTGAATAATGTAGCTCATTGATTATTCATATAAACGTTTGAAATATTTTATGGTCAACAAGATTTTTTACAATAACTATTGAAAAAGATTCCAACAAAATTTATGTTCATACAATGCATAAATCTTATCAAATCATTGACTTCGCAAAATCTGATGACGTCACAGGAGGATGGAACTACCTTAAATAAAACTAGATGCTTATGAAGGAAAAGCGGAAAGGGATACCAAAATTGCGAATTTCGAAAACACAGGGTTGTGAATGTGGGTCCAAAATAGTCATATAGTGTATTATATATTATGTTTTAAGTCCTTCATTAGTATGGGCACTTTCTGTGGAATTTATGTTTTAAGAACAACTCTTGTTTAATATTACTACTGAATATTGGAATTTAGGTTATAAATATGCAGAACAGGAAGATTTAATCTTCCTGTTCTGCTTATTTATAAGCTAAAGTCCAATATCATGGATTCCATAGCCCTTAGAGCTATAGTGATACTTTGAATTTTTTGAAATTTGATTAATACTCGGATAACCAATAAGGTCTGTGGACCTCTTGTTAATTTATGAGTATTAACACTATTAGTAGTTCTTCAGTAAATCATAAACACATGCATGTATACAAACTGTGTCAAAACATAACCTCCTTTAGGCCAATTCAACTTAATTAGTAGATTATCATCCAGGGTCACCAAAAAGTATGGGACAGGTGGGGAATTTAATTTTTTAATTTTTATTTTCCGAGAAATTTATTAATGACAAACGAGTTTTTGTCAACAGAAGTGCATAATTTAATGCCAGATATATCAATCTATGCTTATTTCACAGATGATTTTTGAGGGGCGGGCGGGGATGATAATCTATCAATTAAGTAATTAATTAAGTGGTAAAATTACTATTCTAGCATCATGAAGGATCTTGTACATGTAAATGCAGGTAAAAGACAGTTTAATCAAATTGAATTAGGTGCGTACTGTATGTGAAAAATAAGATGAACTTTTCAATATTTGTTCAACACATGTTTTAGAACTTGGAGAGCAGAAGATGCATTCCATGACTCTTATATGATATAGAAGACAAAGAAGAGCTGATGAGAATGGAAAATAACCTGCGAGTTTTACAGTCAATGAACACACCTCACGACACAAGTCCATCCTGATTCAGTAAACTGGTAGTCTATTCTTCTAAGGACACACCATGACTTAATTAAGATCAAGTTTTGGTGTCAGAAGACCAATGTAACTAAAACATTGCAAAATTAACAGGCTAGAACTCCTGCAAGTGTCTTATGTGAGCCTACTGAATAAGGATTCATTACTGAACAGTTGAAGGGAAATCACTATTAAAAACAGATGATTGTGTTGTTTGGATAACATTGTGATCCATGTTTGTTGAATAAACAACTTTGCAAAAATGAGTTTTTCTGTGTTAATATTATTTTACTAATTACAGGTGCTGAACAGACTTCAATAGATTCTAAAGCTTCATGCAGTTTCTGCAGTAGAAAATGACACCTATTGATTTTCTGGTCCAAAGGTCACCGGGTGCAATATAGTACTCTGTACAATTGATGTCTGACCAGTTTCTTCAGAACCCTTTGATTGATTGTGATATTTCATACAGGGGTTGGTCACTTGTAGTATATGACCCCCATTGATTTTCAGGTCAAAAGATTAAAAATGGCTAGGTGCAATGTAGCTAGTACTCTATGCAATGGCGTCCTCCTAATATCTTGAGCCTGTTGTTCAATTATGATATTTCATATGTTGGTTGGTTATGACAAGGCAGTACAATAAACAATTTATTGGTATCTGCCCAATATCTTGAGAAGACTTTTTTTATAGTGATGCTATTCCATGCATGGGTTGGTCACTGGTTATAGAGACCTTTGGTGATTTTCAGTTCAAAAGGTCACATTGGAAGTGCAGGGATGTACTCCATGCATTTGATGTCAGCGAGAAGGGTGCAATTTCTGTATGTTCAAACTTCAGAGAAAAGGGAAATTTTCCACCTTTAACCAATCATCAAAATTTTATGAAATATAATAAAGAAGCAAACATTAACACATTGACAGCTTAATCGTGCCCATGATGCATGACCCTGGTACTCCCTTGCTATGACTGTGGTAGTAAAAAAAATTAACACAAGTGTACAGATGGCATAGCTGAGGGGGTATATATGTTTTGCAAACAATTCTTGTTATGGTATTCATGTACTTAATTCTTTATCTAGACATTGAAAATAGTTTGCATGTCAATACAGTACATGTAATATAGCTCGTTTATGGAAATGATTGCAAAATGTACTTGGTGTTTTGGTAGGGCCCCAGGGGGTCCTACTGGACTACAGTTTATGTTTACATGTTGTTGTGTTTTATCAGTTTAACTAATTTTGATTAATATGATAAACTTCTCCATGTTTATTTTTGAAATATCAATTCCTCATATAGTTCATTTTGGCTGAAAATGGCGTAGATTTGTATTATTTGTCATTAGTATGAATTTTTGGCAAAATGCCCAAATCTACACTTTTCATACTACAATAGATCATTTGTACTACGTTTCACCATTAATCTTTTTATATATATCAAGAGTCTTTGATATGGACACCCTTTGATGACAGTTGATTATGATGTATGTATTTTTCAAATTATCTAAAATCATCAACGAAATCCAACAAAAAATCACTTTTTGGCAAAGTGACAAATTATAATACATTGGTACAGCGGTCAGTAGCACACTCTTTACCATAGGTGGATATAGATATCACAAATAAGGAGGGAATTTTATGGGAATCGAGATTTATGGAGAGAATTAGTTGTCTTTTTTAATTTTTTATATACCACAAGGACAAAGCATGGGTAAAACTGGCTGAATTTTGCAGTTCAATTAGCCCTCATAGAGTGCTGTCGGTTTCCATGGCAACGGATGGTAGAAATTTGGTGGTGGGGTTAAAATTATGTAAGATGGTGCAAGTAAAGTTAATACTGTGAAAATCAAAGAAATCTGTGACATTGAGTGTCCAGACCCTATCTGATTTCTTTGATTTTTTTTTTCTTTCTTTTTACATAGAATTGATCTTAAGAAGTTAATAATGTCTATTGTTCACACATTTAATAACTTATGTGTTACACATAAACACTATATACAGAGTTTGGCCCCACCCTGGGGGCAGAACCCCTATCCCGGGGATCATGAAATGTACAATTGTTGTAGAGGCCTTCTTGCTCTACATCACCATGCATTTAGTTTTTCTTACACGTACGGTTCTTGAGAAGATTTTTGAAAATTGGTCAATTTGGGGCAGTTTTTGCCCCACCCCTAACGCCCCAGGGGTGCTGAAGTTGCGTCCCCCTTGTCCAAAAAATGCTTCATAACAAATTTGAAAAGAATTGGACCGGTAGTTATCAAGAAGAAGTTAAAAATGTTCAATTATTAACGGACGACGCACAACGCACGACGACAACCAATTGCAATAGGTCACCTGAGTTTACTTAGGTGACCTAAAAGTTTAAACTTTATTTATTTTACGAAGAACAAGTTTTTACAAATTATATCAATGCTTCCCGTCGGTTCAGACGTTGGCGTGAAGGGTCATTGATGTAGGAGGAAACTGGAGTACCCGGATGAAACCCACGTGTCCGAATGGGTGACCAAATACCCTATCACATACAACCACTGCCGATCCCGAGGATCGAATATTATAAACCTAATTATCGAGGACCATTATGTGATGCACAAGATCTGTTAATCAAGATATTGAATGTAATGACATGCATTTATTTAATTCTGTTACAAATAAACAATATGTCAATAGTATTGAATTCAACATCACGTGTATACAAAAAATCACAACATTTGAGCAGCATTTTTCTCTATAAACAGCATCAAAAAATGTCAATACTTTAGTAATTGCAATGACAAGGTGCATAATAGTACACGATGCTTTCAAATAAGTGTACGAGATTTTAAAAAAAAAGAAGAAAGAAATAAAAGGCTGATGAACCACTTTCCCTTTCCCCCTTCTTTTGGCTTCAAATAAAACAGCCTTGAAATATATGTATCACTGTTATTAATTAAACGAAGAGTCTTACACAATGTCAAATTTTCTATTCAAAGGAGGTGACTTCGAATATCTTATTATGCCATGGCATGTCGCGTTCCTGATGCTTTATGACATACATGTTTAATGAATAAAATACATGTACATGTGGCACGTGTCATCTAATTTGTTTAAGGTCGGTCTCCATTACGGTGTTTCCCGTCCTGTTGAACTTTTCTATGTTAGATAGACATAAAGGGACTGGAACAGACTTCTAATTTACCTAGTCATGTGTACATAAACACGTGGCTATCATTAGCGTCTGAGGGGATACCTGTACCAAGAGCCACAACTCAAACGTAGAATTTACCTTTATTGTTTATATTCACAACGCCCCCGTCTACTGCAACGGAAGGAAGACAAACTGGTTTGTTTCGGCTGGATTCATTATAATCGCATGGCATGTCGAAGTTTGGATACTTACTGTTTTTGCTCGGTTCTTCTTCGTCTTTCTCACTAATAAACTAGTTTCAATGTCAAGGGACTCCAGTGAACTTGACCCCTGACCATACAACTTAATATAACTTTTAAACCGGGACTAATAGCGACATAGGATCTTCAGAAATGATAAGAGGACGATGGGACCTACAAATAGTATCAAGGCCAAGTGACTCTAGTAACCTTGATCTCTGACGTTTGAACATGATATTGGTATTACTTCAGTCCCAGGTCTGATAGAGACATGGGATCTTCAGAAATGATGATGGGATCTATATATTAGTATCAAGGTTAAGTGACTCCAGTGACCTTGAACATAACACTGGAATAACTTTAAGAAGAGGGATTGCGAGACATTGTGTATTCAGGAATGATCAGATGATGCAAACTAGTATCAAGGTCAAATGAATCATGTGACTTTGACCATTGACCTTGCTCATTAAAACACGTATTACTTTAGAACCAGGGCCGATATGAACATCAAATCTTTAAAAAATGATAAAAGGATGTAGTGACATACAAATGAGTAAATCCAGTGACCTTCACCTTGATAATAAAAACTTTTATTACTTTGCAACCATGACCACTAGAGACATGTAATCTTCAGAAAAAGTAAACGGTTGTTGTGACCTACAAACTAGTATCAAGGTCAAGTGATTCCAGTGACCATGATATCTTACTTTGAACATAAAAACTTATATAACATCAGAACCAGGACTGATAGGGACCTGTAATCTTCAGACATGATGAGAGGATAATGGGACCTACAAACTAGTATCTTAGGACCTACAAACTAGTATCAAGGTCAAATGACTCCAGTGACCTTAACCTTTTAACTTGACCATAAAAACTTGTGTAACTTTAGAAAAGGGATAGAAACATGGGACCTTCAGAAATGATGAGAGGATGTTGGGACCTATAAAGTAGGATCAAGGTCAACTTACGCCACGCCAGTTTTACTAAAGGAAACAAAGGGATTTTTTTGACAAATTTCAAAATCAAGGTCTTTGTGATCTAAATTTTTTAATAAAGTTTAAATTGGCATGAATTTTGTGTAAGGGAGTTATCAATGTGTGGGGGAAATAGTAATTCATGTACTAAAAAAGCCCACTTCGTTTGAGAGATTTCATAATCGGCAAATTAAATCATATCTTGTTTATCTAAGATTAGCATATAAGCAAACGATGTATTAACGTGGTTTTTTTTTAAATATACGTGTACATGTAAGCATATGGGATCTGCATACGGTATACATATACATGTACGGTTCTTCCAGATGTTCGGAAACTTTCCAATTCAGTGATGTTTCTTATAATACGTATCATGATCAATTTTTCAACCCGCTAAAGGCAATTCATAAATTTACTTTAACCGACTTTCGAGTTAGCTAGTCACACATGATATGATTTCTACACACTTCATATTTTCTGTTACAAAAAGAAACATGTCGGTTAAAATAAAGTGGGATGGTTTAAAATTATTAAAAACACTCGACCAGAATCATAAAATTGATATGCTTGTATTGCACTTCCGGATGACCCTCGGAGCCAGAATGGGGGGCGCAAATTGAAAGGAAGTATAAATGTTTACATTTACATGTAGAACAATTGGCAAAAAATATCTAAAGAAAAATATGCTACCATTATTCAAAATTACAGGCGTACTACCTCCCGTGATGTAGATTTCAGCTTCTTCAAACTACACTTTCCAGAATCTGAGGTTAGTTTGCTTACTTAGTTTAGGCCTAGACGTTCTTTCATTCCTCTCTGCTTTCTACAAACAGTCCAGGCTGTTGGTCCATGCTTGCTACAAACAGTCCTGGCTTTCTTCTTTCCTCTCTGCTTGCTACAAACAGTCCTGACTTCCTTCCTGTTGGTCCATGCTTGCTACAAACATTCCTGGCTTCCTTCCTGTTGGTCCATGCTTGCTAAAACAGTCCTGCCTTCCCTTCTATTGGTTTACGCTTGCTACAAACAGTCTTTGCTTCCCTTCTGTTGGTCCGTGCTTGCTACAAACAGTCCTGACTTCCTTCCTGTTGGTCCATGCTTGCTACAAACAGTCCTGGCTTCCCTCCTATTGGTCCATGCTTGCTACAAACAGTCCTGACTTCCTCCATGTTGGTCCATGCTTGCTACAAACAGTCCTGACTTCCTTCCTGTTGGTTCATGCTTGCTACAAACAGTCCTGGCTTACCTCCTGTTGGTCCATGCTTGCTACAAACAGTCCCGGCTTCCCTCCTATTGGTCGATGCTTGCTACAAACAGTCCCGACTTCCTTCTTGTTGGTCCATGCTTGCTACAAACAGTCTTGGCTTCCCTCCTATTGATCCATGCTTGCTACAAACAGTCCTGACTTCCCTCCTGTTGGTTCATGCTTGCTACAAAGTCCTGAATTCCCTTCTGTTGGTCCATGCTTGCTACAAAGAGTTCTGACGTCCCTTCTGTTGGTCTATGCTTGCTACAAACAGTCCTGCCTTCCCTCCTGTTGGACCATGCTTGCTACAAACAGTCCTGGCTTACCTACTGTTGGTCCATGCTTGCAACAAACAGTCCCGGCTTCCCTCCTATTGGTCGATGCTTGCTACAAACAGTCCCGACTTCCTTCTTGTTGGTCCATGCTTGCTACAAAGAGTCCTGACTTCCCTCCTGTTGGTTCATGCTTGCTACAAACAGTCCTGCCTTCCCTCCTGTTGGTCCATACTTGCTACAAACAGTCCAGGCTTCCCTCCTTTTGGTCCATCCTTCGTTTTTCATCTCCTTTCCCACTGTTCTCCCCATGTAATCTTTGGGACCACCGTTGTACATTTCCAATCATTCGTTAATCTAGATCCATCATAGTATTATAACCAATCGCCTTCCTCGATCATCGATGTGTTCCAATGTACCCCCTACCTCATAGCCAATCCTGTTCATTTCCAACATGTTTTATCTATCTATGATTTACTTGCTATGGTCATGGCATCACCAGCATTTTTCTCAGCCATGAGAACTGCAAACTATCCATTCTCTTCGCATCGGCCTTCATCATTTTCCCAGCTTCATATTTATACAGTAGTACAAGACCCACTAGTGTCTTGCATGGCTTGATCTTAGTGTTGCAACCGATGCTTCCGTGTCAACATGCAGAACAGTCTTCGTCTTCTTGTGTCTATTCCTAATGTAGTCAGTTTCCCCTCGATCTTTTCTCATTGTTGTTCTCAGATACACACAAACTACTTCGTAATGTCCTGTTTTGAATCACTCGTATCAATGTGTGCTAGCTGCTCCCCATCACCATGTTCTCCTTCAATCCGATTCTCTCACTCTGTTCCACAACCTATCAGTTTTGCTGAATGTGCTCATACTTTGATGCAATTAATGGTATGTCTCAAACAAAGCCCAAGTCCTAGCTCCTGGGAAGTTTCATCTTATCATCGTTCATAATACACCTGTGAAAAGCTAATATAGGTACATAATACGCCCGTGAAAAGCTAATATAGGGTGTTTTTCTTACATGATTTGTAGAACTTGGCTTCAACTAGTATCAGCAATCATCAGGGTGTGACATACTTTCTTTGCATCGTAAAAACAGACAAATCATGTATTCTCTATGTAATTTTCTTACTTGGCCTAAGATGTATGTTTACCAAGTTTGATGGTCCTAGCCCCAACGGTTCAGTCTCTATCCTGCTACTATGACTTTGACCTTGAAAAAATAGGCATCCTCCACATGGCATAAAATGTAAGTGTACAAGTTTGACAGTCCTAGCCTCAACACTTCAGTCTGTATACTGCCTAAAAGGTTTTCCTACTAAGTGATACCGTGACCTTTAAAAAACCAAGCATCTTCCTCTCATCACGGTGATCAAATGTACCAACTTGCAATATCCTAGAGCTTAGGGTTTGGTCTGTATCCTGTCTGCAAGGTTTTCCCAAATAAGTGATACTACGACCTTGACCATCCTACTACGTGATACTGCGACCTTGACCTTGAAAAAACAATAGACATCTTCCTCTCATTATGGTACATGTAATCAAATGTACCAAGTTGCAATATCCTGTAGCTTACAGTTCGGCTTGTATCCTGTTCACAAGGTTTTCCTAATAAGTTATACTTCCATCTTGACCTTCCTCTCATCATGGTGATCAATGTACCAAGTTGTAAAATCCTGGAGCTTATGGTTCAGTCTGTATCCTGCCTACAAAGTCCGGACAGATGGACGATGCCATGCCATAATATGTCCCGTCGAAGATGGGCGGATAAAAATGTTCACTTGGCATAAGGTGTATGTGTACAGAGTTTGATGGTCCTAGCCCAACAGTTTGGTCTGTATCCTGCTACTATGACCTTGATAAATAGATGGCATCCTCCACTTGGCACAAGGTATATATGTACCAAGTTTGACTGTCCTAGCCCTCAACAGTTCGGTCTGTATTCTGCCTACAGGGTTTACATATTAACTGATTCTACCACAATGATTTTTTACCTTTGACCTTAATAAATTAGAGACATCCTCTCATCAGGATGATCAAATGTACCAAGTTGTAATATTCTGGAGCTTGCAATTCGGTCCATATCCTGCCTACTAAGTGATGCTACGATCTTGACCTTTGATCTCTGACCCTGAAAAGCAATACGCATCTTCCTCTCATTATAGTGATAATATATACCAAGTTGTAATATCCTGGAGCTTACGGTTCAGTCTGTAGCCTGTCTACAAGGTTTTCCTACTAAGTGATACGACCTTGACCTTGCAAAACAATAGGCACCTTCCTCTCATCATGGTGATCAAATGTCCCAAGTTATAAAATCCTGGAGCTTACGGTTCGGTCTGTATCCTGTCCACAAGGTTCGGACTGACAGATGAAGCCATACCACAATACGCCCCATCTTTGAAGGGCATATCAAAATGTAGAATTGTTAACAGGTGACAATGGATGAAGACCAACGATAAGACAAGTGCAGATCTAGAGGCCCTGATGTGGCATATTTATTATTGTGAAGAACTAATTGTTGGATATAATGTAATAAATTCTTGTGAATACATTTTTAAAAGGAGTTTGGAGTTAAACTTTTCAAGTTACTGTCCAGAAACCATATTTGTCTGAAGTTTTCAATCTATTTTCGGTCACTGTGACCTTGACCTTTTTTCTCCAAAATCAATAGGGGCCTTGCTTTGCTGGTATCCAACAATATATCCAAGTCTCATTTAATTCAAATTAAAAATTTTCGAGTTATCCTCCAGAAACCAAAATTTTTGGAATTTTAAATCAATTTTCGGTCACAGTGACCTTGACCTATTTTCTCCAAAATCAACAGGGGTCTTCCTTACCTGGTACATAACAATATCTTTAAGTATCATTTGATTCGGATTTAAACTTTCTGAGTTATCATCCGGAAACCAAATTTTTCATTCTATTTTGTCACCATGACCTTGGACCATTTTTCTCCAAAATTAATAGTTGTCTTCCTTACCTGGTACCCAACAATATATTAAATTTTCATTTGATTAGATTGTAAACTTTTCGAGTTATCATCCGGAAACCAATTGTTGACGCCCGCATCACCAAACCAATAGCAAAGTTCAAATTCTCTGCAACTCGGCTGATAAACTTTAGCATTTTCGTTTGTACAAAAACTCTCTCAAGATCTCCCCAATATGTTATGTACACAAGCAATGGGTGTAGGAATGGAGATCGTGAAAAGTACCTACAAGATGCTAGACCCCCCCACACACAAATTCCTGGATCCGCCTATGCAAGGTCACCCGAGTGACTCAGCTGATCTAAAAAGCGAGTTACTGGGTCATTATTTGCTCTACACTACGAGGATCATTGCATATATCATTTCAATAAATTGTAGCCTTTCTATTCTTTATGAATTTTTTTTTGGAAATTTGAACCCCTACTGTGACAAATTATGTGTATTAGGTGCCTTTGTATTTGAACAAACTTTCATCCCCTTGTGGCATGTTTTGTTGAATTTGGTTGACTTCTATTTCAGAAGACGATGGCAGACCACAATGTAATTAATATCAGACTTCCTAGATTCGCATCGTATCTAAACACAAGATGATCTTCTTACGCAGAGTATATGGCACGGATCTATGAAGTCCAATTTTAATTACATTGTGGCAGACCAAAGAGAAACTTTGATCAGAAAAGCTCAATTGAAATTTCATCTCAAGACAGCTACAAATATACAAAATGAACATGAAGACAGTAATATTTTCTTTAATTCTTTGAGATTAACTGGACTTTTAAACAGCCTGTTGACACAAGTAGGAATACAGAGCACACAGTGCTGACAGCATCCATTTTCCCCTTCACAGAATCACTTCCACAGGAATGCCAGTGGTAAAAAAAAAAACACAAAAATTTCTGTCACAGAGGTTTTTGATTTTCTAATGAAGAATCACTATTTCCCTCTTCAACTTTGGTGTTTACTCCTTAGAAAATAAAACCATGGAAGTCTAATATTTTAGGTGTCTGTCTTTGATAATCAGAGTTTGCACCACAAAAGGATTAAAATAATGCATCTTGGGACTTGTCTATTAAAATGTCCATCTTCTGTTTAAATCCAGAGGCATTAAATCCCTGAGCATTGCATCACTGAATTGGAAAACATTTTGCAAACATACAATTTTTTTCACCATGCCGCTGCACATTCTCAAGTAACATGAAATAAGTTGAGCACCATACTTGACGAGCTTCAAGTATTAGTAACACAAGTGCAAGTGGTTATCCCCACACTTTTTTTTTCAAAAATCTTTTCAATTTCAAGTAAATGCTGTATCTGAGTGCACTTTTCATTTCAAAGATGCTCTCCCACTAAAACCCTGGTTCCACACATTCACACCGAGAACTTTGTTCCACGTGAAAAGGATACTGCCTCCGAAGTCCACCTCCTGAAGTTGCTCAACAGAAAATCCAGAAAATCTCAAATCCGAATTCCCGGAATCGAAAAAGAAAAAAATTCATTCAAAGTGACAGTGACATCATCAGTAGAATACATCAGTGAATGATTATAATTGGCATGATTAATTATTAAGAACTTTTTTCAGCTAATCTAATTAAATCCAAGAATCTTTGCACTTTTCCTTTGTTTGGAACAGCAAACATCTGAAATTGGAAAAACAGTGTAAATATTAAACTCTTGGACAATACACATCTTTAATACAAAGTTTAACAATGCACATGTACATAAATCTCGAGTCCATGATGAAAATATTCCCCTTGTTTAATGTATTACATTTTAAAATCTGTGGTGTTCCATTCAGCTGTTTAACAAGGCATGCATTCAAAGAACTTGTTCATCCTCTCACAATGTGACAATTATCAGAATACATAAACCCCCCTTGTCAAGTAATAGACTGTCTTGTTTAATTTCTAAAACTAGCATATTACATCCCATATCTATCAACCTTCATACATCTGCATAGAAATGGGAAAAAAACCCAGTGTGAGCCCTCACCACAGAGTGTCTTTAGTGTGCGCTTCACTTGCTCGTAATTATATAATACTAATGTTCAAGTCAAGTGGCTATCATTCCCTACCAAATTCATCATCTAAACAACATCCTTAGAACTCTCAATGTTATAAAACATATTGCCACTTCTACACACACTACAGTAATGAAGTTGTACAAATAGTGTGGGGAGGAGGGGTGATTTGTTCACTCTAAAGAAAGTTGGTCGTGAACGACACGATAGTGAAGGAACCAAGTGTATCCCTAAACATTTCAATTACATCTTTCAACTTTGTAATTATAAGTGTCCAATTCACATCTACCACTTAACAGATTTAGTTCTATACACACACAGGGCTAAACCTGCCAAGGTGTAGATTACATTGAGTGACACTTGCCTTTTGAAGATGCAACACCTAATAAAAAAATAAACTATTTTTATAATGCGGTCCAATACACAATAAACTTGTATCCGACACGTCACTCACAACCAAAATGAAGATATGATGGTATATGGTGCCCATGCTGGTTTTCCAGAAATAACACTTTTGCAAAGAAGGTAAAAAATCTCTAATAGGATCTGAACACACTCCAACAAGCTAACATACTAGCACACAGATCTCTGGTTGGCAATACCTCATGACTACCACATGGTAAATCCACTCGACATTTAAAAAGCATACACTTTACATAAATCAGGGTAGATCACCCAAACTTTCAAAACCTTGTCCGTTAAAATACTTTCTTGTGTTGGGGAGGGGAGGGGGGGGGGGATACTTTTTTGTATTGTCCTTTAATACTAACTACGCTCTCTGGGAAAGAAATTGGGAAATACCAGAAAGCTAGCTACCCTGTAGAGGTTCGACCCTTCTTAAAACCTTCAATTTACAGTACCATTTCTTCTGCGAAAAAATTAGGTCTTATAATGCTGTATTCTTGCATCAAATAAAATTATTTGAAGCAACACGTTTTAAATTCGCTACATGTTTTCAATTTACAAGTATAATAAGAAAATATGATGGGAACTTTTTTATATTAAAATTCTGAGACAGTGATGCAAACATTCAGAGATACATACATACAGGTATAAGAAATCCATTGTGCTTAAGAAAAGTTGCACAGTAAATTGAAGGTTTTGATGAGAGGTTGATTGGTACATATATAGCTCTCTGCACCCCCCCCCCCCCCCCCCCCCCCCCCCCCCCCCCCCCCCCCAATACTGTAATTCTGTAGCTACACCCAACAAAAATATAAATAAGAAAATAAATTTTAAAAGTTCATAAAAAAATAGATTCAATACTCTATCACTCAAGTCCTATCCTACAAATTTCAAATCTGACAATTTATTAAAATACAAATATCAAAAACACCAACAATCCAACTGAGAATCACATCAACAATGTGTCCATCAGACTACAAGCCTTTAAACTATAATGGATAATTTACTTAATGAAAATATTGGAGATGTTAAAGTAATTCCCTAATTGGTAATGTCATTTTGTGCCACAAATGCCATGTACGATCAGTCTTGGATGAACATTTCAAATGTATGAACTGAGAATTTGGGAAGCTGGTTTTCTTTCTTGTGTCACATTTACACTTGTTCTCCCCTCATCAGAATGAGGCTAATTATCAATTCTTTTATCTCTATGTACCCAGAATTCTGAAATCATCTTGCACCCAATTTCTTTGGATTCTTGTACATACCAGATGCAGCACAACATTCAACAGTCTGACTTGCAACTGTATAAATATCTCTCTTACTCCACTGAAACACTGTTTTCCCAGTGCCAATATAGAAAACAATGAAAGGTCATGTCATAAGGAATCTATATATATATATACACAAAATAGGAATATGTACATCTACAAAAACCCTATATCAGATAGTTTAGGGAAGTGTTGCTTTAATAGATTAACTTGTCTTAAAAGTAGGCCAAACACCAAGGTCAAAAAGTCAAACACTAGTCCCAGGGAATGCACATATAGAAGATAGCTCTACTATCATTCAAGAGAGTTATGTTTCAGACAGACAAACAATACGCCCCCGTTCTTCGATGTGTGGGAAGAAAAATATTAGGATTTGTTTCATAAGTCACTCTCAGATCATCCAGGGTCACAAAAATTATGGGGCAGGTGTGATGATTTTATTTCTTAATTTTTATTTTCCGAAAAAAAAAATAATGACAAAAGGCATTACACAAAGTGTAAATAAGTTAACATTCAAAGAATCCTTGGTAGAAAACATAAAACCAACATTCTGTGACTTTAATCATTCACTCATGTAGGTAGTTTGTTTGAAATTGTAATTTTTGCCCAAAAAAATCGGGACGGGCCCTTTTTTGAGGGATGGGCAGGGATGATAATCTATCAATTAATTTCAATTGGCCTAACCAGGACATTTTTTTTGCAAGATTTGACATTTTAAAATCTTAAATAATTTGAGATATAAAAATAATTTTTTACAAGAATTTTTGCACTTTGTGTAAATTTAGTAAAAAATTAATAAAACAAAAAGTAATTTACACTTACAAGCACAATACAAACAAGTTATTTGAAAAAGTAATGCATATTTAAATTATTTTAGTCTTTTTTTTTTTCTTTTTTTAATAAAAATAATGCATTAATTTTCATCATTAAGGCCAAGTAAAATTAATTAGTAGATTATAATTCAAACTTCACAACAAAATGGGGCGGATGGGAGGATTTTATTTTTTGCCATGGTATTCTTGACCTCAAAAATGCCTTCTCTCATTGAGAAAAGGCTTTATAAATCATAATTACATGTGTATTTGGGTTTCTAAAAGGCAAAGTGAAACAAAGTATGTTTACGATACCGGACCGGATATAAAAATATCCGGAAATCGTAATTTTGAAAAATAAAAAAAAAATCGGGGCGGGGCGATTTTCGAGGGACGGGTGGGAATGATAATCTACTAATTAATTTTACTTGGCCTAATCTTTCATCTTACGGTGTCATTAAATGATATGTAGCAGGTGTAGGCTTGTAGCAGATGCAATTTACATTTTTGGATGAAATTTTTTTTTATCAACAAACGAACAATTTTCTGCTCTTTTCTGAAGACTTCAAATACATGTACTTTTAGTGGATTAAGCAAGCTTCTCTTTAAATGAAATAAATATTTGGGTTTATTTTTGGTCTTGGTGCACCAACGAAAATCTGTGACGTGAGGGGGGGTTGACACAAGATAAAGAACAAATTACAGTAATTATTTCTTATAAACTAAGAATAACATGTTTGAGTTATTAATGAGGGAAAGTAATATTGATGGACAGAAGAAATTGAGAGCAAAGAGAGATAACCCATTGCAAAAGAAAAAACAAAACAACCAAAAAAAAAAAAAAAATCCTTTAAATAACTTGTTTGCACTGTTCTAGTTACAATACAGAAAATGCTGAGGGGACTTCTGACATACATATTTATTGGGTCTAAATTCGTTAGACATATTTTATACCTACATTTGTGTAAAAATTTCAGAGAAATAAGGGTAAACAGGTCTAGGATCATCAACTCCATATCCAAAGAAATTAATCTGCATTGCTTTAAGTATACAGGTCACATTGGCTAATTTCTACTGTTCCCTCAAAATGAGAGCAAAATGTACAATAGTCACAATGCAATTACATCATCACACTCAAATGTGTTAACTTCTAATAAATTCATAAAATGAAGGAAACCGAAAATAACAAACAAGAAACTATTCTCATCACAATTGCATGTCCAACATGTCAGATGAACAAAATGAAACATCTAGTTAAATCATTGCAGTAGAATTCTTTTAATAATGTAGTTTTTAATATATATTTTACAAATTTTCTCATTTTTTGCAAAGCATTTAGATCTATCAATGCTGATAAAGATAAAGGACACATGATAAAACAAGTACACTGAAAGATGCAAAATTAAAGTCACGTTCCAAAGACAATAAAATTTCCATAAATCATGCTATCTGATGCCACTAAATAAGACACACGACCATCGATGACCTACCAGAAGTGATGTTGGTTTACTGTTCCCTATCTCGACCTCCCGATGAGGGTTTTGCGCTAACAGTTTTATCGACACCATCTTCCTCTTGCCGTTTTTCATAATGTCCAAAGTCATCAAAGATGGACGTGGTGTGGCGGTAGGTGTGCATGATTTTGAGAACTAATTTTCCTTTCTCAGGGGGAACTTCCTGTGTGTCTCTTGAATTGGTCACAGGTTTGTTTTCATTGTTCTCCAAACGAATGTGTCGCAACTGGGAGTTGGGTACGTCCTTCACATAGATCCATTTCACTTCAAATTGGCCTCTCCACTTGTCCTGAGCCCAGACGCCAGCTTGTTTTCCATAGTCCAAACTACACATCATTTGGGCCATTCCACAGAAGTGTCCAGATCCATTCACACTGAAGAACAAGTAAATGGGTCCTTTACTATCGCGCTCCTTAAATGCCTGGTCCAGTCTCTTGTTTCCGTGATCTGTGCTACACCAAATGCTGTACTTGATCGAACGGTGAATGTCATCTTCCGAGTAGCTTTTGATGATGAAAAAACGAGCCCCACGTGGATTCAAGTTAAAATCACGAGGATTGTATTGGTTAGCCGAGCGTAGTTTTTCCAGTACTGGGTGGTTTGACGCAGAGCTTCCTGAAGCGGATGCCTGGACTGCTCCCTGCCCACTACTACCAGACGCGTTTGATGATTGGTTTGAATTAGAATTTCCAGAATAGTTGTTATTCATTGTTCTACTTCTAGGTGCTGACCATGAATTTCTCTGCTGGTTACCTCCATTCACTCCCTGCTTGTTTCCGGGGTTATTTCTCTGATCCCAAGTACCAATGTCCAAATTCTTAGGATTCATGGGGGCACGAGGAATTGGCCTAGGCTGAAGTTTCGGCTGAGGTCTTGCAGGCTGACTGGCGATAGCAGCCCAAGAAGTTTTCTTTGGTGCCGACATACTACCGTTGGACTGCGCTGAGACACTACCTCCATTTTGCTCCAAATGTCCAGATTCATTCACCATATTGGGGTCTACAGGACCGTCCCCAGCAATATTCATGCCTTTCAACCCTTGTTCAACACTGTTCATCCCTGAAGGGTCTCTTCCATCAAATTCACCATTCATGTACGGATCAGAGGGTATCATATTTTCAGGCCGATAATAGTCTTGCTCATAAACTCGCGTATCCTTTTGCCTTCCTTGAGTTGCAGTGTTCCAATAGTCATTGCCACCAGAATAATCTGGCTGCCATCCAAACTGAGGATATCCAAAGCCTCCGAAAATTCCATTATAGTCATAGCCTCCAAAAGATAACATAGTCGCAGCATCCGTACCATTTGACCAAGCACTTCCATCACCGATTCCTTGATTCATGTATGGGGTAAAGGGCATGGCTTGAGTGTAATAACTTGGCATAAAAGGGTCTGACACGCCTGGACTCGACATTGGGGCAGTATTATATCCTCCCTAAAATGTAATAAAAAAAAACAAACTCAATTATAATTGAAATGGTATTGTCAACAAAATTCAGTGTTCCTTCAATAAATCTCTTAATCAATATTATGTTCTGATTATTTTTATTAGTTTCTCTTTAAGCTTTCAATCTGATGAAACTTTTCTTCAGCTTTTATACCAGTACTAAAGCAACCAGTCAAGTTCAATTCATTACTGATGTCCAGCACAGATTTTAGAATGTTATTATAACTTTCGTCTTGAAAAAGTCTGCAGTTTACAGCAATATATGAACATTGAGTAACAACACAGTGTTCGAAATTAACCATAGACCGAGTCTTATGTCAAATGGCATTGGTCGATGCCAATTGTAGTTGAGATCGGAGACCAGATTGTCAATGTATATTTTCTAGATTTAAAGCAATAAAGTTATCCCAAAGGACCCTACATGGTCAGTCAACAGGGGTCGAAATTAACTTTTTCTACCACAGGCTAATTTTAGCCTGTGGGGGTAATGCACAGGCTAAAATGAAAACCTACAAGCTAAAATAAAAATAATGAAGCAGTGCTCTTTTTTCATGCTTTTTTAAAATGAACGATTTTCCCCATCATTACTGAACCTAGTGGGTCAACAGGCATCGTTTGGACAGGACACTAAGTTACTTAAGTCATATGGTGCAATGTTTAGGTCTCTTGATTATCGCACCTCTAATCCACAACCTGTTTACCGCAGGTCTAGATCCAGTCTTTCAATTTCATGCCACATCAGGGTTGTCACAAATGATTTTTCAAAGCGAATCCCAGACTCATGGTTTTATAAGCAGCACGATCACGAGCCCCATGAACTCTTTGATAATCGTCTACGCGGTGAGCAGTGCACTTGTGTCATCACTACAACCCGACCTCAATATGACAATAAATTGATATGGATAGGACATTCTCTCGATTCTGATAAAAATTAATACTGGAAGACTTGGATTTTTATTATTTTTTTTAGATAAATGAATAACAAAAACCTCATACTTGGAATTCAATTTAATCACCCCTAAAGGTGAACAGGTCTCGTGGCACATGTCTATATTTTTCATCATAATGCGATGCCCGACATTTAAAGCATTTGTTTGATCCAGAGTGCAAGTTTAAGAAAAGCGAATAGCGCATCACCGTATAAAACGGACACGATACGATCATAGTTTGTAAATCAACACTCGCTAAGATTTTCAAGTGTCCACTATTTTTACTCGCTATTTTTCAAATGTACTCGCATTTTGCGAGTAATTTTCACTAATTTCGAGCCCTGGTCAACTGTCTGATAAATCTTGTTAAGAAAGGAGGATATTGTTACGGAAATGGAAAGAAAATCTGCTTTCTAAAGTAACTGAAAATGCCTTTTGTGATATTTTTTTCAACATTGCGGTCTATGCCAACTCGATGAGGTCTATGTCACCTTGCTTTGGTATAGAATTGTGGTCTATACCAAGTTTTCAACCAATTTCGACCATTGACAACAAAAGGAGGACCTATAATATTACTAAACCATAGTTATACCTGGTGAGGGGCCTGCTGCAAATAGGGTTCGAATTCTTCGTCTTTCACGGTTTCTTTAACAGATCCATTTGCCACTGAAAATAGGTGAAAACAATGAATTCAATATATACAAAACTATGTCCAAGATAAATATAAACCATTTCTGTATAAACCCCTTTTACATCATGTTTATGTTTTCCTTCTATAACATGTAAAGACTGATAAAAAGACAATTACAACGTTAAAAAATGCCACAATATGCTTAAATTGTCATCTTCGATAACAGTAAACTTATTTTCTCGTACAACAATCAATGGAACTTTAATACAAACTCTATTTTTTCATTAGTATATATGTCATCCTAGCATTTATAGAATATCATTTCCTCATAATCATGCAAACCAAAGGTCAGTCTACTTTCAAATAAATACTGCCCATTTTTCGACTTGCCCTTTTACCATACTTCCGGAAACCTACCTTGATTTGGCTGTCCTTTCGTCCTCTATTGATAAATTCGCATGAAAAATAAAATAAAAATATATTATAGTTATTCGGGTATACAGACGAAATATTAGACCAAATATTAAAGGAAACGTAAAGCCAACATAAATGACAAAGGCATGACGCATGCTATGTACCTGATCAATGCTTGCAGACATCACACTCAAACTATTAACACACAATTGTCTATGATAAAATAACTGTCCTTAAGGTCTTTTGTTTATATATTTCACAAATGTCACAATCCCTCTTTTAGTAGTTTACTGAATCTTCCTCAAAATTAACAACGAAATCGGTCACTACCCCAAGAAAATGGCGGCCAATCTGCACAAGCCTCGCTATCGCCTTTTGTCCACGTGACATTACTCATTCTACGTCATTATTCTAACTTAGTGCCCCCTTCCCTTCTCCAAACATGATGTATACGAAAGGCTATTAGGCCTAGTATCATAATATAATTTTTTTTATTAAACTTCCACTAGCTCGTAATTACAAGATAAATGCAAGAAAAAATCTCGTAATTTACGAAATAATTATCTCGTAATTACAACAGATCTCTACATTTACTAAGACTTAGGCTATATATGTATTCTGGGTGTACATAAGAAAAGTACAAATTTTGCTGTACTATCAGAATTGGGGAGATTTCCTCTACATCATGATATTTTGAAATCAATCATTTGTTATTGGTACAGGCTTGAAAACCAAAATGAATTTAAACTACTTAAGGATGCTTATCTATGTAGTAAATCTTTACATTTAAACAGCAAACTGTCATGGTACTCACTAGTAGAAAAAGCTTTAGAATATATTAAAATTGGATATCCGTTAAGAGATTTTAGTCAGTATAGATTTAAGAAAATTGTAAAGAAATTACTCTGTGATAAATACACTGAAACCTGGTACAATAATCGAAATAAATTAATACTTCCTATTACCAGCCCATCAGAGTTATCGCGCTTTGATGACTCTTGCGCGTCAATAAAACAAGTCTCGCGAGCAAGTGCGAGATTACCGGGACATAAGCAAAACGTTGATCCCCCCCCCCCCTTTTTTTAATATATATATATATATATATTAAAAACATGGTGCCATGGTAAAATAGCCATTAGTCAAGTTACATTTTAAAAAATCTAACACTAATATATAAGACTAATGTGTTTTTGAACGCCATCACATCTGTTTCAAAAATTGATGTTTTATATCCGATTTCCATCGACATATGTAATTTTTGAAATAGCTTAGATGAAGTTCAGAAACATAGCAGTTGAGTTAATTAGTGTTATAAACATCTCAAAATTAAAACAAAATTGCAGTTTGACAGATGGGTAATTTATTTTCTAATATTAGAAAAGGAGGGGTGGGGGGGGGGGGGGTTGTTACATGTAAAACTTATACTGTACCAGTTTATACTTACAAAGTTCATGCCATATGAACCTGCACTAATTGTATGATAAAATATCTTCATAGTCTGACAGAATAACTTAGGTTAAACCTTTACAGTTCTTCTTGCAGTTGATGCTTTATATCGGTCAAATTTAGCAAATTCAGTAACTATGCTCCCTCACATAGTTTAATAAGTTTGTCTTTTTTCTTGTTAAAATAATTAAATTTTTCTAACTTTAGAATTTTGATCAGTGTTGTGTTTTGCACTTGATTATAATTCGTATTCAATGCCATATTTGTTTACGTTGTCCCGGTAGCACGACTTTACGCGCCTTTAATTTGAAGAGTTCCACTAATGGAAATCAAAAGTATTGATGGGAAACTGTGCACTTATTTTAAGCTTAAGGAGCACTTTGGTTTTGAGAACTATCTTAATAAAATTAAAAAATTTGATATTAGACGATCTATTTGTAAGTTACGGATATCAGTTCATAAATTAATGATTGAAGTTGGTAGATATTCTGGTATTACTAGGAATGAACGAATATGTAACAAATGCAACTCCGGTTTATTAGGTGATGAGATCCATTTTTGGATTAAATGTGAAAAGTTTGCTGAAGAAAGAAAATCTTTTTGTGGTACTATAGAAAAAACAGTTAAAATTTTACCAAACTCAATGATGAACAAAAATTCATTTACATACTATGCTCTGAAGAGCCATCCATTCTAAATATAACTGGAAAATTTATTTTGAACAATATATGACACTGTATTTGTATATAACTATGTGTTATGTAATCACTTCTTTCTTTACTTGTATATGTATATGTACATTATTTGTATGTATTTTCATGCTGCCCCTTGAGGGCCCTTGATTGGAAAATAAATATAGTTAGTTATATAGCGCCCTAATTAATTAAAAATCTCTAAAGCGTTTTACATAAAAAGCATACAATTCAACGTAAAAACAACAATGTCCTATACATAAAAAAAATAATAATAATGGTACACGCATATGATTGTAATACGATAAAATATAATATTGGTCACATACCGTGAAAAAATATCTTAATTTTGCGCTTTTTAAATACCGGCCATTTTACAGCAGGGATACCTCATCCACCTATATGGAGCGCCAAATTAACGTATTAAAACGCAAATATCGCGAAGATATCCAGGGTTGTGGGCAGTGATTGATTTGATGTTTAGTTAATCTGATTAAAATCAGATCTTCTCTAACCGTTACACTGGAGAAGGATCTAACAGTGTAACGGTTAGGGTTAGGGTTCTGATTCTAAAATAATTAGATTGATGTGTAGTTGGATTGATTGTGCATTGTTTCTAAGTTGACAATAAAAAATGTATAAACTTTCACTCATAAGTTATAACTTTTTAAAAAATCTAATGGCCTCAAAAAGTGGCACACTTTGATTGGAAAGTGATTTCTTATATCTAAAAACAGCAACCAAACACAATATAACGGAATGAGGAGAGGAGCTAGAGCTCATATAAAGAAATATGTATTAATTAATTACAGCAAAAATAATATCAATTAAAATAAAATAATTATAAAACAGAACACAATATTAGGGTAGCTTAGCACATGTTCATATAATCTTTAAACTTATTGTGTTATTTGATAACAATATTGTTTTTTTTTTTTTATTTCTTTATCATGAAATTAAATATTTTCTAACCTTTAATTTAAACCTATTCTATGGGGTTTTACTCGGGCTCTGGTAACGATCTACCATCTTACACATGTATACCATGGCCAAAAAAAAAGTACATTTATGTAGTAGAATTTCGCAAAAGGAGAAGAATTTGGGACGTTGCAGAACCTGCTGCTCAATGCTGATCTTTGTGGCTGTATCCATAATACCCCCCCCCCCCCACCAACAGTATTTCAAAAATCGTATAAGTACCATTATGTCATTGACGCATCCTGCAGTTCTAATAATAAGGACCACTCTAATACCTTTACTGACCATATCGTGTCGATATCGAATCATGATCGGTTTTGTAATGGCCGTTTCTATTCCTGTCGATATCGAATCACGATTGTTTTAAATGTAGTGTTGGAACTGAAATAGAAATGATTTCTCTTTCTGTCGATATCGAATCATGATCGTTTTTGTAATGGTTGTATGGGGACTAAAATAGGTTCGATTTCTCTTTCTGTCGATATCGAGCGACGATCGTTTTAAATTAGTGTTTACATTATGCTGTGTAGACAAAGACTATTAATTAATTCCAACACATTTAAAATAGAAATTGTCGATATCGATAGATTATCGTTGTGAGAATGTCGATATCGACATCTTGGGAAGACATTATGCTGTGAATACTACGACTATTAATTCAAACGCATTTAAAATTTAAAAAAATGTTGACATCGATACGATACTGTTTGTGTGAATGTCGATATCGACATCGTAAACTGGCACGACGATATCGATTTGATATTGTCAATTATCGAAATCGGATTAAATCTTTAACATGTACATGTATGAAGTACGACCATGGAATCAGTGTCAACACAACAAGAATTCAAAGTTTAACATGGGTGTCCATGTAGAGATATTTGAACATAAGGCTCCTGGGCCACAATGATCACAAAGCACTTAATACAAAAGAGCTGCATGTAGTTGTCGATGCAAGAGTGCACATCTTTTACTGCAAGAACTTGGATGTGCTCACTTTGTACCTCTCTTTCTTCATTATACAAAATTATGGGGTGACCTAGACCTTCACCAAATGACCTTGTTTCAGGGTCATGACATAAACAGCAAGGTCATATATTCTCAATATGAATATGCACCCAGTCTCTGTGCTTGGCATTCAGAAGTATTAAGGGTATATTTTGAAACACTTAATGCAATTTTCATTTTATGATCCATTTAGCCCCATTCTGACTCAGAGTCAGGAATTTCAAGATTTTGGTAGATGCCTCCATATTCAATATTACTGTATGCCCACTTTATGTTTTTGGTGTTCAGTATTAAAAAATTCAAAACATTAATTGCACTTTCAGTATGCTTTTAAATTATATAGCCCTGTAACCCTCAGCTCATGACCCCTGGCTCTGGAGCCACGAATTCTACAATTTTTGGTCATTCATAAATAAGAAATCAAAGCAGACAAAAAATACGAGATATACAGTTTATACAAAGAAAACCATACAAAATTACTTTAATAACATGAAGAAGAAAAAAGCAATGGATAATAGAATTTACATTGGATTTCATTAAATAAATCATGTGTGTGTTAACTAACAGACACCAGAGCAATACTTGAAATGAACAATGAAGTTTTCAAATGGTGTATCAATCATTAAAGTATGCTTTTCAACAGCCCATGTAAACATAGCACACACAAACACAAAGAGTAGTTTTTTCAATGACATTGCATCAATTTTAGAGAAATGTGGCAGAAAAATACATAATGTTTTCTAGGTGCAAACACAAACTGTTGATATTCACAAGCCAGTCTGACTAAGACAGCCTCTACAATTGCACTGTGTTAGTACCATCACAGTGAAACAGCAGGAGCTGGCTCTTAATAGTCAGTCTGATTCACAAGCAAAATCAAGTTATAGGTATTTTATACCAAAATGAATTTCAAGTGATCACAGTATGGCAGTTTGTAGACCCCCCTCCCCCATGCCCTCTGTCATTACAGCAAGAATATATACTTTCCTTCAAATTTATGGCAAATGAAGACTTCATTGTCCATGGGCATATATACAACATGTACTCAATATTATGTCATAGAGTGAATATTTCTACATGATCATCTTGCTCAAGGTAAAAACTTTCCACATATATTGTTATAGCACATCAAACAAGTATTCCAATCACTACAGATATTTTGCGTTGTGGCATTTCCAGGATAGCCCATCACCTTCTTGTTTTATCCAGGGGTAAGGAACCAAAAACTGCACCCCCCAGTACGGGCCAAACACAGATCTCATCTGATCCCAGAAATTGGTTTGGTATATTTTCTTTCCTTTGACACACTCATAGCTTGTTTGACCATTCACGATCAAATTGAGCTGCCAACAGAAAATATACAGACAAAAAAGTCCTGTTGACAATACAAGATAAAACCAGAATATGGTAAAAAATGTGTAGAAAGATGATTTGCCAATGAGAGTTATTACTAGTGCATATGGCAGAAAATATTTGAAGAATTCTGTACCTAAAAATGACACATAATGGATGCTTAGATATTTTTCTAGGTAATACAAGGCAACAGCTGTTCCTATGATTCCATAGAAAGACCACAAAATAAAGTGTCTTTGATTATGGAAACCAATACAACAGCCAGTGAAGAAGCAATGGTGGTCTCGCTTGAGGATACATCGTTCACAGATGTTGCAATGTCGAGCTCGGGGAGGCACATTCTGGTCACATTTAGTGCACTTAGCCCAGTCCTCGTGTGTCGAATCATTAAACATGGGCAAGTCTGAGGCAGTGCTGAACACAGACTTAATACTAGTGAAAATTGACAGTATCCACTGTCCTACTCCATTCATTGTAAGGTACCAGAAAAATAGGCGATGGTAAAACAGGGAAAACTGTGGATCCTGGAGTTCCTCGTGGAAAACTGCTGGTAAGCACACTGCAGAGGCCACCCAGTGAAGAAAGAAAAAAAACATCATGACATACAGCATTCCACCGTAATTCAGAAGAACCAGGATGTTTTTGGTGAGTAAAGGTCGGTGGTTTGCCGGTCTGTCTTGATATGTGTCCATCGTGAGCATCAGACTCTGTGAAAACTCGAAGAACTTCACCAAAATATTCAACATGATCGTCTGTACAGTTTACATCAAAATACCTGTCAAAAGAGAAATAAATACATGTAGTTAGAAATTCAAGATTAGCAACTACATGTACCTGGTATTAGTATTATCCTTAGAACATCAACAGTGGTGGATCTAGAAGGGGAGGTATGGGGTTGCAACCCAACCGAATCCCCCCCTACCCCCCACCCATGAGGTTGAATATGTCCGACAAAAATAGCAATTTTTTTGTCATTTTGAAATTCCCTACCCCCACCCTTTTCAGGGATGGAAAAGGTACTAACTTGGACTGCAGCCTTCCCTCCCCAAAATTTTATGGATCCACCCCTGATACATATAATTAATTTGTAATGATAACCCCAAAAGAAAATGTAGTTTTTAGTATGCCAGGAAAAAAAGTTTTAAAAATATGAATTTGCTGTTTACTATAGCAAACTCTCAAGATTAGAATCATGCATGTATGTCATAGATATATATAGAACAGGCAATAGCTTGTTTATATGAAGACAATTTCTTTTATTATAGATACATGTATGTAAATATTTAAAACATCGAGTGCCTGTGTTTCATTGATAGTCAGTGCAGAAAGAAATATTCAGATCACCATGTCCATGCTGGGTGTATATATTCCTCAGCAGCATTTACACCCAGAATACATTAATACCAAAAGCATAAACAAGAGGCCCATGGGCCACATGCATTGCTCACCTGAGTCACCTTGGCCCATGCATATCTGAAGACTTTCCATATATATTTGCATGTAAAACCTTGGTCCTTATTGTGGCACCAACCTACCCCTGGAACAATCTAATTAAAATTAGATCTTCCATCCGCTCCCCAGTTTTCGATACGTCGCGTCCACACGACATATCGAAAACTGGGGAGCGGATGGATGATCTAATTTTAATTAGATTGCCCCTGGAAGCCATGATTTTTACAAACTTGAATCTACACTATGTCAGAAAGCTTTTATATAAATGTCAACTTGTTTGGCCCAATGGTTCTTGAGAAGAAGATTTTGAAAGATTTTCCCTTTACATATATGTAAGACTCTAAAGTGCAATGGTCGCTCCAAAGTGCAATGGTCTGTGCCAAAGTGCGATGGTTTGTTAACGTTACGGACGCCAAAGTGCAATGGCCACACCATTGGGGTTTGGCGTGACCATCGCACTTTGGAGTCCCATCGCACTTTGGAGTTTTACATATATATATTTCTATGTACTAAAACTTTGATCCCCTATTGTGGCTCCATTCTACCCCCGGAGGCCACGATTTGAACAAACTTGAATCTGCACTATGTCTGGAAGCTTTCATGTAAATGTAAACTTTTATGGCCCAGTGGTTCTTGAGAAGAAGATTTTTAAATGACCCTACCCTAATGTTGCATTTTTGTGATTATCTCCCCTCTGAAGGGGGCATGGCCCTTCATTTGAACAAACTTCAAAGCTCTTCACCCAAGGATGCTATGTGCAAAATTTAATTGAAATTGACCCTGTGGTTCTGGAGAAGATGAAAATGTGAAAAGTTTACAACGATGCTGACGCCGACGACTGTGCAGACAATGGACAATCAGAAAAGCTCACTTGAGGCTTCGACTCAGGTGAGCTAAAAAGATAGCAGCAAAATAATTGATAAATTCCTAAATGATCCTCTTTTTCTTTAGACATGTATGGGTGTTTTAAATGGCACCATTTAATACTTTAAAACTTGACTCTGTATATTGCCAATTTTAAACAGATTTATCTTTGTTAAGACATAATGCAATGCCTGAACTTGACATATACATGTATAATTACGATGTATTCAATATTTCTCTTCATTTTGCACAGATTTATCACAGTGCGAGTCATATTATGTAATATGTAAAATCTCAGAACAAACTTTTACACACATCAGCTGTCACCGCGTACAGTGATTTAACCAAGACTATTGACACACATCAGTTGTCACCGCGTAGAGTGATTTAACCAAGAATATTGACACACATCAGCTGTTACCATGGAGATTTAACCGAGACTATTGACACACATCAGTTGTTACCATGGAGATTTAACCAAGACTATTGACACACATCAGTTGTTACCGCGTACAGTGATTTAATCGAGACTATTGACACACATCAGCTGTTACCGTGTACAGTGATTTAACCAAGACTATTGACACACATCAGCTGTTACCGCGTACAGTGATTTAACCAAGACTGCATTGACACACATCAGCTGTTACCATGGAGATTTAACCAAGACTATTGACACACATCAGCTGTTACCGCGTACAGTGATTTAACCAAGAATATTGACACACATCAGCTGTTACCGCGTACAGTGATTTAACCGAGACTATTGACACACATCAGTTGTTACCATGGAGATTTAACCAAGACCATTGACACACATCAGCTGTTACCATGGAGATTTAACCAAGACTATTGACACACATCAGCTGTTACCGCGTACAGTGATTTAACCAAGAATATTGACACACATCAGCTGTTACCGCGTACAGTGATTTAACCAAGACTGCATTGACACACATCAGCTGTTACCATGGAGATTTAACCAAGACTATTGACACACATCAGCTGTTACCATGGAGATTTAACCAAGACTATTGACACACATCAGCTGTTACCGCGTACAGTGATTTAACCAAGAATATTGACACACATCAGCTGTTACCGTGTAGTGATTTAACCGAGACTATTGACACACATCAGCTGTTACCATGGAGATTTAACCAAGACTATTGACACACATCAGCTGTTACCGCGTACAGTGATTTAACCAAGAATATTGACACACATCAGCTGTTACCGCGTACAGTGATTTAACCAAGAATATTGACACACATCAGCTGTTACCATGGAGATTTAACCAAGACTATTGACACACATCAGCTGTTACCGCGTACAGTGATTTAACCAAGACTTTTAATACACATCATCATGTTTCCTTTGTATTTTTAGATTTTGACTTTTGTTAAAATTAAAGTTAATAGGGGCATATCAAAGGATGACTAGGTTTTAAATTAAATTACATGTATTTTAAGAAATATTCAAAACATAGAAATGACACGTACTTTTTAAAAATGTATCTCTTAAAGTTCTGCATTCCAAATTTTGGAGCAAATTTAAAGTGAATAGTTGCTCTTAAGACTCTCCCCAAGGCAACGCACATTCTGGAACGAAGTCATGTGTAACAGAGACATACTGTTTATACAGAGTAGTTCTAATGCTGACATGTGTGAACAGAGGAAGTTCTCGTGTTGAATAACTCCAATAATGTGCACGTACTACATTTTTAACTTTCTGCGGAGGGGCTGCAATTCAAAAAGGTCTTTTCTTTAAACTGATAATAATATAACCCAACTACTACAGGGAAATAAAAATGAAATGTTTATTTTTCCAGTTACAGTAAACTAGGATAATGTTACATCTCGATTCATACAGAAAAGATCAACCTTTTAATGATCACACACCGACACAGAAAATTATCTCCCAGAAATGTCATGTAATGTCAGATTAATTAGAGAGGAACCACGGCAGCTTTAAATAGCTACATGTATATAGATTTAAATGTCAGTTGTGATGCAAGCATCTTTATACGATTTATCAATGAATGAACTTTATTCGAAGTGTGAGCCAAGCACAAGAATTTGAGTTCTAAATTAATCAATGAATGAATTATATTATAGATATAAATAGAAGATATATATAATATATATACAGTATATATATATATATATATATATATATATATATATTTAAATGTCAGTTGTGATGCAAGCATCTTTATACGATTTATCAATGAATGAACTTTATTCGAAGTGTGAGCCAAGCACAAGAATTTGAGTTCTAAATTAATCAATGAATGAATTATATTATAGATATAAATAGAAGATATATATAATATATATACAGTATATATATATATATATAGATTTAAATGTCAGTTGTGATGCAAGCATCTTTATACGATTTATCAATGAATGAACTTTATTCGAAGTGTGAGCCAAGCACAAGAATTTGAGTTCTAAATTAATCAATGAATGAATTATATTATAGATATAAATAGAAGATACATATATATAATATATATATATATATATATATATATATATATATATATATATATATAAAGCACAAACAAACAATTGTAACAGGGAAGTCGTTGTGGCCGAGTGGACTTATGCACTGGTTTGACAATCTTGCTAGGCGGTGGGTGTCGTACATCGCTGGTTCGACCCCGGGCTGGGGCGAACATTTTCAGTACCTAGTTGTGATTATTTAGTGCTTTATATATATATATATATATATATATATATATAGATAAAATTTGCTTTTCATTTTCTAAATCAAAATTCTGATACCTGTGAGCCAAAGGTCATTGCGAACCAGAGACGAGTATTAAGATTAAAGTTTAATTAACATGGGAAATTATACATACAGGTAATAACTCAAAGTTAAAAAAAATCAAGTGAAATCTGGAAATTAAAGGTTCAGATTTTATAGTAATCGGAGTGCATCAACCTCTGTGCAGTGTCAATTCTCCGGGACTACTTTCCCCTACGAATGAACTGATTCTACTGAAGGAACGCCCCCACTCCACCCTCACTGCACAATTTTGAAGTTTGGGCACAACTACCGGTACTTTTTTTTGGTTTTTGCGAACTACAAATCTTTAGACAGATATGACGACTATTTTTTCCCCGATGTTTGCTCCCCGAGTGCCTTACCCATTCTAACATGAAACTAAGAACCTAAACTCTGTCAGATCACTACATCCGATACATAGTTACAAGTGTTTATTGCTCACTGAAAAGTTGTACCACATCAATGCAGAAAATAAGATCTCATTGCACATATTAAATATCTAAACCGTGATGGAATCGGAGACAAAAAATGGTTTAAATATATTCCATATTTAAGTTATTAATAAATATTTTAACAAAATTCATATAATTGATATGTTCAACACAAGCAATACAAAAACTCATTTTTATTTTTATTTACATAAAATAAAATTATTGTGAAAATTATTTAACACCAAATACTATAAATACAGATTGAAGGAATACAATTTATTTATCCTTAGTTACTCGCAATGGAGATATATTACATGTAGTTCAGAGAGGATAGACAGAGTCATGGCATGGAGTTATGGGGAGAATAGTTATGAATACATTTAATGCCATAACACATTAAATGTGTGTTTTATGGCTTGTGGATAACACATACTGATCTTGAAAAACAGGAAGTATTTAGTATGGATCTCAAAGAAAACTTACAGTCAGTGTAGCATGCAATGGTCATATCGCAACATGAAATATCTTGGTGGTATTAAAGGGGCATGGACATGGTTGAGATGAAAATCTTATTTTTCCATTTTTATTGTTTTCTGTGCTTAACTAAGTTACGTATTTCTAATGGTCAACCAAAATTTGAATGCCAGTTTTTTAGTTACAAGTGAGATGCAGCACTCAATTCTTTGTTATGTAAACAAGGATCGTTCCTTGTTTTTGTTTTACATATAGATTACTTGATAGAAAATAGCAGATTTAAAACAAAATGAGATGTGCTACACACAAGACACTAATAACTGAATGTGTTCAGAATTAACTTGTAAATTGAAAAAATCTGCTTTAAAAGAAAGTTTTACTAGTATACTTAACCTATGTAAACAAAAACATGGCACAAGCCTTGTTTACATAACAAAGAATTTTGAGTTCTGTATCTCCCATGTACCTCGACAACTGACGTTCAAATTTTTGCTGACTATTAGAAATACCTTAGTTTAGCATTCTAAACATTAACAAGAGGCCCATGGGCCTAGAATCGCTCTTCTGATACATTGTAGAACAGGCAAAAATTCTCACTAACCAAGATTCATCAATTAACAAAGTTTGATGATGTTAAGTCAAATAGTACCTGAAAATTTACATGTAACTGTCCAAAAGTAGGTCACGGTGACCTACGTTTGGTCGACTCACTGAAGACTCAAAATGCATCAACTGACAAGTCAAATAGTATTCAAATATATCGGACAAATTCCAAAAGAAGGCCACAGTGACCTACTTTTTGGTCGACACACTCCAAAGACTTAAGATGCATCAACTGACAAAAGTTTGATAATTGAAGTCAAATAGTATCTGAAATATTCAGATATAAACGTCAAATTCCAAAAGTAGGTCACAGTGACCTACTTTTTGGTTGACACACTCTGACGACTCATTAGACCCATCAACTGACAAAGTTTGATGATTGGAAGTCAAAATAGTATCTTGAATATTCAAATATAGCTGTCAAAATCCAAAAAAAGGTCATGGTGACCTACTTTTTAGTCAACACACTCTGAAGACTCAACATGCATCAACTGACAAAGTCTGATAATTGGAAGTCAAATAGTATCTGAAATATTAAAATATAGCCATCAAATTCCAAAAGTAGGTCAAGGTGACCTACTTTTTGGTCAACAAACTATGAAGATTCAAGATGCATCAACTGACAAAGTTTGATGATCCTAGCTTTCATATTGTCCAAAATATGCATCTAAAATTGAAAATGTGAAATTTGAATGTCTGCAAAATTTGAAAAGTAGGTCACTGTGACCCACTTTTTAAAAATAAATATGTGTTGAGGCCTCTAGATGCATCAACTTACAAGGTTTGATGATTCTAAACCTCTCGGTATCTGAAACAACAACCTAAAATGTATTCATAAATGATTAGCCAAAAAATTCAGAAAGTAGGTCATGGTGACATACTTTTCACATGACGTACTTCAAGGTCCCATGATCCATCAACTGACAACTTTTGATGATCATAGGCTCAATAGTATCCAAGATATGCATCAAAATCCATTTAATAATAATTACCTGCGAAATTCAAAAAGTAGGTCACCATGACCGACTTTTGAGACAACATGATATTAGGTCCTAAGATGCATTAACTGACAAAATTTTATGATCCTAGTCCTTATACTAAGCAAAATATCAAAGTTTTAACAAAACAAAATTTAAGGTAAACTTTGAAGTGACCTTGAGACCACACCCTTTGCCCCAGGATGATGCCTTGAACATTTTTTTTTTATCTACAACCTATCCTCATCCTTATGCATAAGTTTGGTGATAATTTGCCCAGTGGTTCTTGAGAAGAAGATTTTTTAGCAACCACTACTTTTGTTTGCATTTTCCTAATTATCTCCCCTTGTTAAAGGGTCACAACCCTAGTTTTAGTACAAATGAAAGCCCTTGGGCCAAGGATACCCTGTGACAAATTTGACAAAAATTGGCCAAGGGGTTCTTGAGATATAGCCCTTTTTACAAAAACTTGACGCACACCGCACGCCAGACAATTATGGCCATATGATTAGCTCTTTGAGCCTTCGGCTCAGAAGAGCTAAAAATGGAAAAATAAAATTTAAAAATTTTCAGCCTAAATTGTGTCCATGCCCCTTTAATTAGATAAAGCGCTATATAAATGTATAATAATAAATAATGTATACTAAATAACTCCATCTAGTGGAAAATAAAACAAGAGGCCCATGGGCCACATCGCTCACCTGAGAAAAGAGTGTTTATGTTTTAAACCCAACATGGTAGGTGTGACCAGAAAATCAATAGGGGGTCATACACGTTGTAAATATGTGCATTAAGTGTGTAATTATAACAATTGAATGCCCTTCAGTCAAAGATTTTTGGTGCCAAGATTAATGATATTCACCAAGTTGTTCAAAAGGAATAGACGGCGAGTTTTCTTCTTCTTAATTTATAAATGAAGACAAAAATGAAATTATATCACTAGATTTATTTGGATGCAAAATTAACAAGAGCAGAAGAAATTGAAAATTTATCTACATTTTTTCCTATATATTCCCATGTAAAATTTCTTAAACACTCCTCCTTATATATTCCCATGTAAAAAAAAAAAAAAAAAAAAATTGATCTTCTATGTGGCCCCAACTTTCGCCAGGGGACCATGAATTCCACAAATTTTAATCTGCACTACCTGATAATGCTTTTACATTAAAATGACTAATCATTACTATGCTCTTCTTGAGATGAAGATTTTTGAACATATATTTTTTTAAATATTTCAATGTCAAACTTTGAACCCCTATTGTGGCCCCTCCCTACCCCCTGGGGGCATAACTTGAACAAACTTGAATTTACACTACCTGAAGATGCTTCCATATAAATATGATTAATCACAGCTTTGCTATTCTTGAGAAGAAGATTTTTAAAGATTTTCCCTATGTATTTGTGTGTAAAACTTTGATCCCCCCTTGGGGCCCCATCCTATCCCCGGGGGCCAGGATTTGAACAAACTTGAATCTGCACTATGTCAGAAAGTTTTCATGTAAAAATCAGCTTTTCTGGCTCAGTGGTTCTTGAGAAGAAGATTTTTAAAGATTTTTCCTATATATTTGTATGTAAAACTTTGATCCCCTATTGTGGCCCCATCCAACCCCAGGGGCCCATGATTTGCACAAACTTGAATCTGCATTATGTCAGGAAGCTTTCATGTAAATCTCAGCTTTTCTGGCTTAGTGGTTCTTGAGAAGAAGATTTTTAAAGTTTTTCCCTATATATTTGTATGTAAAACTTTGATCCCCCCTTGTGGCCCCATCCTACCACCGGGGGCCATGATTTGAACAAACTTGAATCTGCAATATGTCAGGAAGCTTTCAGGTAAATTTCAGCTCTTCTGGCCCAGTGGTTCTTGAGAAGAAGATTTTTAAATGACCCCACCCTATTTTTGCATTTTTGTGATTATCTCCCCTTTGAAAGGGACATGGCCCTTCATTTGAACAAACTTGAAAGCCCTTCACCCAAGGATGCTTTTGGCCAAGTTAGGTTGAAATTGGCTCAGTGGTTCTGGAGAAGAAGTCGAAAATGTGAAAAGTTTACAGACAGACGGACAGACAGACGGATGCCAGACAAAATGTGATCAGAATAGCTCACTTGAACCTTCGGTTCAGGTGAGCTAAAAAAAGATTTCAGAATTTTCTGATTATTTAACTGATGTCATATGCATTTCGAATATTTCCAATTATTGATTATAAAAATTTCCCAATGTTCTATCACTTCTGTTTCTCAAGAAGCCATAGTAATACAATAAGTGTATGTTGTAAAACAGATACAATAAGTGTATGTTGTCACATAGTGGTACAATAAGTGTATGTTGTCACACAGTGATGCAATAAGTGTATGTTGTCACACAGTGATACAATAAGTGTATGTTGTCACACAGATACAATAAGTGTATGTTGTCACACAGTGATACAATAAGTGTATGTTGTCACACAGTGATGCAATAAGTGTATGTTGTCACATAGTGATGCAATAAGTGTATGTTGTCACACAGTGATGCAATAAGTGTATGTTGTCACACAGTGATGCAATAAGTGTATGTTGTCACACAGTGATACAATAAGTGTATGTTGTCACACAGATACAATAAGTGTATGTTGTCACACAGTGATACAATAAGTGTATGTTGTCACACAGTGGTACAATAAGTGTATGTTGTCACACAGTGATGCAATAAGTGTATGTTGTCACACAGTGATACAATAACTGTATGTTGTCACACAGTGATACAATAAGTGTATGTTGTCACACAGTGATACAATAATGTGTGTTGTCACACAGTGATACAATAAGTGTATGTTGTCACACAGTGATACAATAAGTGTATGTTGTCACACAGTGATACAATAAGTGTATGTTGTCACACAGTGATGCAATAAATGTATGTTGTCACACAGTGATGCAATAAGTGTATGTTGTCACACAGATACAATAAGTGTATGTTGTCACACAGTGATACAATAAGTGTATGTTGTCACACAGATACAATAAGTGTATGTTGTCACACAGACACAATAAGTGTATGTTGTCACACAGATACAATAAGTGTATGTTGTCACACAGATACAATAAGTGTGAGTTGTCACACAGTGATGCAATAAGTGTATGTTGTCACATAGTGATGCAATAAGTGTATGTTGTCACATAGTGATGCAATAAGTGTATGTTGTCACACAGTGATGCAATAAGTGTATGTTGTCACACAGTGATACAATAAGTGTATGTTGTCACACAGTGATACAATAAGTGTATGTTGTCACACAGTGATACAATAAGTGTATGTTGTCACATAGTGATGCAATAAGTGTATGTTGTCACACAGTGATGCAATAAGTGTATGTTGTCACACAGTGATGCAATAAGTGTATGTTGTCACACAGTGATGCAATAAGTGTATGTTGTCACACAGATACAATAAGTGTGAGTTGTCACACAGTGATACAATAAGTGTATGTTGTCACACAGATACAATAAGTGTATGTTGTCACACAGATACAATAAGTGTATGTTGTCACACAGTGATACAATAAGTGTATGTTGTCACACAGTGATACAATAAGTGTATGTTGTCACACAGTGATACAATAAGTGTATGTTGTCACATAGTGATACAATAAGTGTATGTTGTCACACAGTGATACAATAAGTGTATGTTGTCACACAGTGATACAATAAGTGTATGTTGTCACATAGTGATACAATAAGTGTATGATGTCACACAGTGATACAATAAGTGTATGTTGTCACACAGTGATACAATAAGTGTATGTTGTCACATAGTGATACAATAAGTGTATGTTGTCACACAGTGATACAATAAGTGTATGATGTCACACACAGATACAATAAGTGTATGTTGTCACACAGTGATACAATAAGTGTATGATGTCACACAGTGATACAATAAGTGTATGTTGTCACATAGTGATGCAATAAGTGTATGTTGTCACACAGTGATACAATAAGTGTATGTTGTCACACAGTGATGCAATAAGTGTATGTTGTCACACAGATACAATAAGTGTGAGTTGTCACACAGTGATACAATAAGTGTATGTTGTCACACAGATACAATAAGTGTATGTTGTCACACAGTGATGCAATAAATGTATGTTGTCACACAGTGATACAATAAGTGTATGTTGTCACACAGATACAATAAGTGTATGTTGTCACATAGTGATGCAATAAGTGCATGTTGTCACACAGTGATACAATAAGTGTATGTTGTCACATAGTGATGCAATAAGTGTATGTTGTCACACAGTGATACAATAAGTGTATGTTGTCACACAGTGATACAATAAGTGTATGTTGTCACACAGTGATACAATAAGTGTATGTTGTCACACAGTGATACAATAAGTGTATGTTGTCACATAGTGATACAATAAATGTATGTTGTCACACAGTGATACAATAAGTGTATGTTGTCACATAGTGATGCAATAAGTGTATGTTGTCACACAGATACAATAAGTGTGAGTTGTCACATAGTGGTACAATAAGTGTATGTTGTCACACAGTGATACAATAAGTGTATGTTGTCACACAGTGATGCAATAAGTGTATGTTGTCACACAGTGATACAATAAGTGTATGTTGTCACACAGTGATACAATAAGTGTATTTTGTCACATAGTGACACAATAAGTGTGTGTTGTCACACAGTGATGCAATAAGTGTATGTTGTCACACAGATACAATAAGTGTATTTTGTCACATAGTGATACAATAAGTGTATGTTGTCACACAGTGATGCAATAAGTGTATGTTGTCACACAGATACAATAAGTGTATTTTGTCACATAGTGATACAATAAGTGTATGTTGTCACACAGATACAATAAGTGTATGTTATCACACAGTGATGCAATAAGTGTATGTTGTCACAGTGATACAATAAGTGTATGTTGTCACATAGTGATACAATAAGTGTATGTTGTCACACAGTGATACAATAAGTGTATGTTGTCACACAGTGATACAATAAGTGTATGTTGTCACACAGTGATACAATAAGTGTATTCTGTCACATAGTGATACAAGATATTTTTTTTTAATGTTATATAAACATTGTATTATCAATTTGTCAATGCAGTTAAGTTTAACCACAGGCACCTAACATTAATAATTTATGACTTGACCACAGGCACCTAACATTAATAATTTTATCCTCTTGAGAATCCCATTTTATGTCGTTTTGATAAAGATGCCGACATGTTTTGGCAATTTATACATCGTTTAAATTACACATCCTGCCAGTAGTAGAGGGTGTAGCGGAGCTCTCCCTATAGGTAACATGTATATATACATGTTTAAAAGGAAAATATAGAAAACTAATGAAAAATTAAACCATACCTATGGAACTTTAAAATTTTGGTCCAAATGGCATAGATTCGAATACGAGCACATGTATTTCTCCATATTGAATCTTGTGTACCTAAGTTCACGTCGTTCTGACAAGGTACATAAAATCCATTACAGTATGACATTGTAAATCTTATTTCCTTAATCATTTATAATCACTCCTCGATTAATGCGATTGTACAAGTCTCCTATGTTTGTGAATTTGCTAAACACTGACGCTGAATATGATGTCACTGTGAATGCACTGATTACATCAATTGTGTTATGTTTCAAGTGTTCAATGAATAGGTACATCAAATGTTTATTAGATGCCAATACCTTTTGCTTTGCCCTCAAACATGGTCACGCCGTAAGACTTATTATTATCATACTACTTGCAGGGGGTGTAATTCAAACGATGTATAAATTGCCGAAATATGTCAGTATCTTTATCAAAACGACTTCAACAGGTTGGGAACACTTCCCCTACAGCAGGTATTCTCACAAAAACGCAATTATCCCTCAATAGCGAGAGTAAATACATCCCAAACAACGGCGAAAAACACCAGTGAAAAGAAGAAAAAGTACTAAAATGTCTGATACTTTGGCAAATATATTAATCAAAACAAAAACACTAAGGATGTGCATTGGGTTTCAGCCTCCTTCCCTCTTACGCAGCAACATTGATAGAAAATTTCTTGACTGTGTTGTAAATTTTATAGAGACAATTCGTGTCATGCTGAGTGTGTGTCGCACTTCCTCAGCATTGCACAAAATTCATTTTCAATAAAGACACCGAAAACACCTGTTTATGGTAATCAGAGATGGGGTAATCGTAATCAGTAATCGTAATTGATTACAATCGATTACATTTTTTTAAGTAATCGTAATTGATTACATTTGTTTTTAAAGCAAAGTAATCGTAATCGTAATCAATTACTTTGGCAAAGTAATCGTAATTTATGATTACAATAATGACTACAATGATTACTTTATATTTATATTAAAATAATTATTTAATAGATAACAGTTAGAGCTTATGTATGTTATGTGTGCCATCATAAGATTTATCCATATCTATATGATATTATACTTACAGTATTTGCATGTATTCAATAGCAACTAAGGTCTAAATCTGTTTAAATTAAACTTAATAATTTGAACTAGTATACCCTGTATCATTTACTGTACATCTCATTGATCTCATTGATCTATTGTTACTTAATGAGTATGAGCTCACTCCTAATTAGTAGTTCACTATACTGTGCTCTATTGTTAATTAGCATCTTTCATCTTTTCTGTGGATTTGTTTATACTAATACTTCAAACATAGATCACTATGGAAAAATCCTTTGAAGATTAAGCAGTTCATCTGAGTAGATCTACCTTTCACTATAAATATTTATGACATGGACTTCTGATACTCATATATACAATGTATCTTATTAATAAAACCAGTAAATATTTGTTGTTTTTCTTGTTCAAAAGCATGTAATCATGATTACTTTTCACAGTAATCGTAATTGTAATCAATTACTTTCAAAATATGTGTAATCGTAATCATAAATTTTCAAAGTAATCGTAATCTTAATCAATTACATTTACAATGTAATCGCCCCATCTCTGATGGTAATGTTTATTTCTCACTAAAGAGGGATAATCGCATTTTAAAATAGCGAGATTCAGAACAGGGATTTATCAATGCAGTTTTTACTACTGGTAAACGGTACCTTTCCCCTCTTAAAAGAAACTGAAATTTCCCCTTCTGGAGATGGAAAAATTCCCATATTAACAACAACATTTAAAAATATTTATTTCTGATACGTCATGGTTTTTTTCCATTTTTATCCGATTGTGGTTTTGTTACATATCCTAATTTACCTTCTTTGTCATTAAAACTCTTTTCGATATACCGTCAACTTAGTGGCAAGTTAAAGCTTCAAAGTGATGTGTTGATTGGTAAGAATGTTGCATATTGCGAATTCATATATCTGAAAAGAATTACAAGGAAAGATGCTGTTGGGATGCCAACAGTTGAGAAGCTTTTTAAGAGTCAAAGTTCAAAACAAAAGTATATGTGAATGTGAAAGTGTAGAACCCATGGCAAACAGGAAGTCAGTGAAGTCAGTGGGAGAGGGAAATGTATTGTAAAGTTTGTAGTGAGGGTGAGGAAGGAGAAACGAATTTATCAAATGAAGATTTACACCAACTTGTTGAATTGTTCAAAAACAAGAAAAACAGAAAAATTGACTTGTAAACTTGGAAAAGAAAATTAAACAACAGTACTGATCTCACATGGTTTTTGCTTACTTTTGTTATTATTTCATATTTTCTCCTGAATAATCATGGTTTTTTTTTGCCTCAATAAACTATGGAAAAAAAAACACCCAGAAGGCCTCAGAATGCAGGATTTGCTCCAATTATCTCAAAATTTTTTGGGGTGGGGTATGCCCCCCAGACACCCCTTGCATATCATATTCATGCCTCTGGCACCGGTGCCTGGAATCTGTGCAATACCCCCAAAAAAGTGCTATACCCAGAAAAAAGTACACTATACCCAATACTGCGATAATATACACAGGATATCCTCTTAGATGGGTTGAGAAATGGTTATCTGGAAAAAATGGTACACTGAATTGGTACCGTTACCGTTATACAGCCAATACATAGAAAAATCCAATACATCCGGCGCCATTTGCCGGCGCCATTGCTTGTGACGTATTATAAGGTATACCACGCCCGATCAAATTAAAGACGATGATGTAGTTTAAATGTTGGTGGGTTTTTCTAAGTTTATAAATTCAAGTATATGTATAAATTTTTATTTTTTAATGTAAGATGATGCCCCATCACCTGTCATTTTGTCACCAAAATGAATTCAATGGATTTTTAATTTTTTTTTTAATTAAATATCATGAATTTAACACCAGTATTTAATTATTTCAAACACTTAACACTTTTTAATCTCAAAAGGAGGCATGAGTATGTAATTTAAGTGATTAAATAATTTTTTTGCAAGACAAAATTTCTTCCTTACAAATTGTTTACACTATAAGCTATGTATATTGCTTATTTACTGGGGTGGGGGGGGGGGGGGGGGTGGGGGGTGGGGGGGGATGCACCACAGGTTAAACAAGCAATTAATTATAACAATGAAAATAAATAACAATCATTCGGAGGTACTGATACTGGCAAAGTTAACACTTCTGCACTGCACACATCTATAATTACATTTATACATGAAATACTAATTGTAGACAGGATTTAAATTAACAACCTGATATATTAGATAAGTTAACCCAACTGTTTCAGAAACAGCTGAAAATGATATTGTTGCTTGAATACATATAAAACTGCAATCAAATCAGTATAATTATAGTTTAGTAATGTAAAGTATGCAAGTATAAAAAAAATATGCACATGCAGGCTCCTTTAAGGTAGTATTTGTTTTCTCTTTTTTAATTGTTTTGTTAGTACATACCTATTCCATTTAGAAATTCAATGAGAATTTTTAAAAGAAATGGTTGCCATAACTGGAAATTAACATATATTTATCCATTGATATGTAAACATAGTATACAGTACTAGGTCATAAGTAAGTTCCCAAAGAAAATGTTCACTATATATTTAATACAAAACCATATACTTTTAAACAATTTTTCTGACCGCATTTCTTCATCAATTTTGATGAAATAAAAAGCACTGATCTCAGAAGTATTCACAGTAGCATATAATAATTTAAGAATAAATATATGATAATATATTGTAAAGATATGACGATTTTAACACGAATCTTAATTTGAGAGTATATACTATTTATATAAGTATGTGTAATTTGGGGGGAGGGGGGGGGGGTGTAAGAGAAGATTTTGAAAAAAAGATAGATTTGCATTAAATATATAGAGAAAATTCTCTTTGTGAACTTACTTATGGCCAACTACTGTAGTAAGGAATACCGTTATGTACAGAAATGAAACGTACGTTACAAGCCAGAGCAGGTATTTTATATTTCATTATCAGTGATATATAAAAGGTACGCATAACAACAGATTTTTTGATGAAGTTCGATAGTATGAATGAGTTGAAAAATGATACGTTCTATTGTGTGTTTTTCAAATTGGTAAATCGCAGAGCTCAGATAAGGTGCGTATCAGCGTAAATACTCATGAAATTTTACCAAATACGCATTTAAGTTGAAAATCATGCGTATAATTACTCATTAGCGAATGTAAATACGCTTTACACTCCCAAAGTAATGCTTATTAGTCCGCGTATTTGTGATACATGTAGTATGATATAAATATGAATTATCTATTCATATGAAGTGAGGTTAGCCCAGGGATTGATCATACATGATATTTAGCGCTATGAAATACATTTGGATGACAATCACAATTTTGAAAAATTGGAAGAGTTAACTCAAAACACTATTATATATTCCTAATTGTTATACTTTCTTTCTTAAAGAATTATTGTGCGGTCGAAAGTACAGGGAAAAAAACCCTTGTATTATCGATCGTGGACGAATGATATACAAAATTAGATCATAATCATGTGACTTGAATGTCTGACATATTCAAATTTAATGCATCAATGATAAATATCAAATTTCAAATGACAATGAATAGTTTTAAATTAAAGAACTACAAAGGATTTTCTCCGTAAATAGCTGGAGCGGCCTTTTAGTATAAACTTTAAGTTCAAGTTTAACGGAAGAAGTATCGTTTATCTGGTGACATCTTCTGTGCTGTGCAAAAGAACAACGATAATCAGTATATTAAAAAAATACACTTTTGAATTCTTCTGAAAAGCAAACTACTCATTGATTAGAAAATCAGGGGGTAAATACTCTTTGTGATAAAAAATTAACTGGAGCTCTGTAAATGTGTATCTTATAAAGTCATGTCGCCGATCCATAGGTTTCATTTTTTAAAAGAGAATATAGCCTTTGATTTATCCAAATTTTAATATTGTGTTCTCTTAGCGTATGGATAAGAATGAAACGTACAGTATTTCATGTTTTGAAAAAACGAATTTTTCAATGCAATATATGCCTGGTGAAAATAGTATAATACATGAAACATGAAATACTGTACGTTTCATTCATCTTGCGTATTTGTAATCGAATATAAAAAATTATGAAATGTCCTTAACCTTTGTTTAAGCAACAATGCATTGTTCGAAACCTGCGTTACTGACTAGCATACGTTACCAAATCATACGACATTGTGTTAAAAATTTGTCTAACTTTGCACAAAGTATATGACCGCGTGGTTTTGAAGTAATTTATGTTTAAGATTCTAATGAAATCAGAAACAATGCAGAAATTAGTAATTGGATACAAGTTTGACGAGATCACTGATTTTGAAATCTGGTGATGTAAACAAATTTAACATGGATATGCCAATTTTTAGACGATATTGTTCCCATTTCTGAAATTGTAGATGATGATTCTGACTACATATAATTACGACATTATGGGGGGATGCACCTTATATATTGTAACGTACATTTCTTATATCATAAACTACTCAATTATCTTGAAGATCGAACTTTACATTCCGTCAATCATGATACATTATTTCCACTGTCAGAGAATGATAGTGTCAAATATTCCAAACATTAATATATATTGTTTGTAACATACACGTACGTCTGTTAGCAATGCTAGATTGAAGGAACGTGAAATGTTGTATGAAATATCAGTTGTAAATGATGGTTTTCCTATTAGATATGATGTTTCAATGTGGTCCTATCAAATCCTTTACAAATACGATTTATAGCTTGAGAATTGTGAATAAAGACGATAGAGCATTTATATAAAAAATTATCCACCATTTTTTCTGCTTGTCAAGATGTTTTGAGAAGCCAATAAACTTTCAATTTGTGATTCCGACCCCCTTTCCTTTGAAAAACGATGATACCCCCTGGTCAACGGATATTTATTGTTAAGGCAATACTAGTTATACTTGATGATTATGATAGCCCCATATAGACAATTTCATCTCTATTCATATTTGCAGAAAATGTCACTCAACAGAGCGGAAAGTCGACACATACACACACGCACATATATACCAAAATTAAGTATGGAAAATGAGTTTTGCAAACGTGAAATGTACGTTATGTGTGCGTTATCTGTTTTGGAACCCCATGAGTGCAGACACTTAAGGTTTCTAGAATGTGTATGATTTCCTTTATGTCTGAGTTTATAATGTTTGACAACAATATCTTAACACGGTTTCCATTGATGTTTTCAATATTCTGGCAGCATAATTTCGTATCAGACATTATACGTATTGATAGAGACACTAATGCAATATCACCTTTCAAAAATGAATACATGATCTCAGCGAAACGTACATTGTGTTAATTTACTTGGTATTGAGGGTGCTTATGTTTGACATTGTGTAAAAAATGAAACGCATTATAATTACATGCATATAATTATATTTGTCTTGTCTTTTCTGCAAACATTTAGCAATATGAATAAGTATAGAAGGACAGTTTTGGAATTCTTTAATTGTTTTTTCAGAATAAAGATTTGTGTACATTAACTGAGAATTTATCTATCTATCTATCTATCTATATATATATATATTAAATATATATATATATATATATATATATATATATATATATATCAGCATAAAAAGAATTCTGAGTTTTAGCTAAACACTATGTATTATATATATATATATACATGTATATATATATATATATATATATATAATTCTGCTTTATCCAACGATGAGAATTTCATGCCCTTTCATGAAGGCCATAATGCTGATCCCTTTATTTGTGTATGGATCAGTCATTAAAACTTTTTTTTCTTTAAGCATGAGATGGTTGAACTGTAAGATGCGAATTGTAAGTGACTGCTCAAAGAAAAAATATATGCATCAAAGTATAAAATTCCGCTAAAAATCTGTATAATGTTATTTAGATTACGGACAGAAAGTCACAAAATCCGTAGGACAAAAAGTCACAGGACAAAAAGTCACAATGATGATTTTTGATAGATAGGACAGATAGGATAAAAGGTCACAATGGTGACTTTTGATTAGATAGGACAGATAGGATAAAAAGTCACAATGATGACTTTTGATTAGATAGGATAAAAAGTCACAGGACAAAACCTCACTGGACTAAAAGTCACAAAAATGCTCACTAAAGCTGTTGTTCAGACACCAGACAACAAGAAACAAGCCAGCTTTGTGATATCACAGTTGTTTTCAATGAATTATATAGTTAAATTTAATGCTGAGAAGTGATTGATTTCATTTATCATATTTTTAATCCCAATAAAGGTCATTAATTATTGAAAGTAAATGATACAACTTGACTCTTTGAAGACACCCTATTGTGTATACACAGCTACCAACACATGACCCCATATCCTGTTACTGTAGCCTGTTTAACACCCCTTTGTGTATACACAACTACTGACAGAAGACCCTGTTTATTGAAACCCTATATAAACCTCCAATGACACCTCAGGCATTTGGTATTTTGCTATTTGTATACATGAAATATGTATGATTTGATGAGAAATATAAATTTCTTTGTGCTATATGGAATATAGTCAAATGTATATTAATGAGGGGGAAAAAAAAAAGAAATAATGATACATAAATAAGTCAGTGATTTCAATGCATTGCTCTATAATAAAATGGTTTTTTAATAAGCAAACAATTTACCACTTTGTAACCACCATCATATTTATACAAATCAGGACATTAGCCATAAGAAAAATATGAATTTTTGAATCATTCATAGTTTCCATATGTTTCCAGCTCTAGCCACGTGAAGGCCTCCTTTCTGTAGAGCCATAATTTCTGTTTTTGAAATGAAAAATTTATAGCCAAAGGACCAAAACCATGAAGAGTAGAACATACAAAAAAATTATATCAAAAATAAATAAATTTTGTGATACTAACATTAACCAATTTCAGTTGTTGATAATTTGTTTTTCTACTGTGTGAAATAAAATTAGTGAAGCGTAATAACCAAAACCATAAAGAATGTAGTGGACAACAATGTAAATTACACAAAAAATCTATGGTATTTCATTAACATAATACAATTTTTCTGTTTGTAAAAAAGAAAGTATTAAAGTCAAAGGACCAAAGCCATAAAAATGCACTAGATAAAAAAATGTAAATACTATATTTGTACAATAACATTATCATAGAATTACAAACATTTAATGAAACAACTGAATTTCTTCCTAACCTACACAAGAGTAAGCTGTATTCACTGGACACACCCGTCTGTCGGGGGAGGAATAAGCCTGAAAGTAACCCTACTCTAAGTTCTAACCTACATAATATCAAGCTGTATTCACTGGACACACCCGTCTGGCGGGGGAGGAATAAGCCTGAAAGTAACCCTACTCTAAGTTCTAACCTACATATTCATTTTTTTAAATTATAATGTAGTAAATTTTGAGAACTTAGAGCAGGGTTACTTTCAGGCTTATTCCTACCCCGCCAGACGGGTGTGTCCACTGAATACAGCTTGATCTTGTGTAGGTTAGAACTTTGAGTAGGGTTACTTTCAGGCTTATTACTCACCCATTCCATTTGCATTTTGTTAATTTTAATGTTCATATGTTCTGGCCTTTAGCTGCATAACTTTTTTTATGCTAATGTAATGTTACAAATGTTTTTTTTTTCAATTATGAATCTCATATGGTCTTTTAAAATTCTCTAAATATTAATTTTTTTGTTTTGTTGTAATGGTTTTTGTTGGCATCCTCTTTTCCCCAAACAAGGATATCGTAATGAAATATATAATCTTAATGATTTTTATATGAAACGGATTGTTTTATTTTTTTTAAAAATTATAATTATGTAATATTGAAATATTTTTTATAGTATTAAGTGTTTATATTCCTATCTCTTTTCATCTATTGATCTGTTCTTTTTATGGTCAAGGTCCTAAAATATTTCATTGCTTCATTTAAAAAACAAACTAAAGATGTTTCGTGTATTTTTAATTTTTGTCTCTCGTATTTATAGTTTTGGTCCTTTGGTTTTGATATTTTTATCTAACATGAGCAGAAAATGACATGCCAATGAAATTCTTGTTTGTAAATGTAAAACTAAAGATGTTTTAAATTTTTGTCTCTTATATTTTTGATAGTTTGGTTTCCTTTGGTTTCAATACTTTTAATTTAACATAAGCAAAAAATAAATTATAAATGTAAATTTACAGATGTTTTATGTGTTTTAAATTTTTGTATGTTGTGTTCTTCATGATTTTGGTCCTTTGGCTTTAAATTTTTCATTTAAAAAAAAAAAGAAATTATGGCTCTACAGAAAGGAGGCCTCCACGTGGCTAGGGCTGGGAACATATGGAAACTATGAATGTTTAAATAAATTTCAAATTCATGTTTTCCTTATGGTTAACTTCCTTATTTATATTAGTGTGTATGTGTGTGTATTTGTCTTGCAAGAAAATTATTTAATCACTTAAATTACATACTCATGCCTGCCTTTGAGATTAAAAAGTGTTTGAAATAATTAAATACTGGTGTTAAATTCATGATATTTAATTTTAAAAAAAATTAAAAATCCATTGAATTCATTTTGGTGACAAAATGACAGGTGATGGGGCATCAACTTATATTAAAAAATAAAAAAAAAATATACATATATTTGAATTTATAAACTTAGAAAAACCCACCATCATTTAAACTACATCATCGTCTTTAATTTGATCGGGCGTGGTATACCTTATAATACGTCACAAGCAATGGCGCCGGCAAATAGCGCCGGATGTATTGGATTTTTCTATGAATTGGCTGTATAACGGTAACGGTATCAATTCAGTGTACCATTTTTTTCAGATAACCATTTCTCAACCCATCTAAGAGGATATCCTGTGTATATTATCGCAGTATTGGGTATAGTGTACTTTTTTCTGGGTATAGCACTTTTTTGGGGGTATTGCACAGATTCCAGTAACCCCTCTGGCACTCATGTCAAGCCTGCGGCTCTCAATTTCCCCCTTTTATAGGAAAAGGGTAGTAAAATAAAATAGCTAGATAAATCCCTGCAGAAGATCTCACCATAGGGGAAGTGTTCGCAACCTGTTTTGAATTGCTCACCAAAAGTAGAGTGTTATAACTACATTTATGTAATATGCAATACTAAATTGCATACATAGTCTAATATCACAGGTACATATCAAATATATACTTGTATTTACATATATGTAAATGAACTGTTAGTAATTAGTTTATTGTCATTATATATCTCATATTGTGTAACATGATTGTATGCCAACATGAATCAATACAAGCCCTGTGGAAAAAGTTATATAGCTTTTCAAAGCATTGATAATCCATAACTTTTAAAATTAAGTTTGGAAAAAATCAACAACAATCTATCTTGACATCTATATCCTATATCCTATGGCTAAAAATCAAAGATATTCATTTTCAGCTAATTCTATCATTTCAACCTGATTACTCACAATCATAACGTAATTGCAAGAAGAAAAATGTATTTCTACCTTCATGTCTTTTAGACAGTGTTTCGAAATGCATACAGTGATACACCCAATATACGTTCACCGATAACGTCTGACAACATGCAACATCAACAACGGAATGCATACAGAGGAGTTCCGATCTTTCTGAGCACCAGATTAACACAATCATTAAAGGTATTGTACCATTATGATTTCGATTTTTCGAATAAGAAATTCTGCTTAGTGCTTAGCTTAAAATGTAAATGAATTCATTTTTATACAAATGTAGATATTTGTCAACTAAATACTGTATAGTATGAGGCAGAATGTGGACGACGGAAACCACTGTGTTACCGTTGTAAAATCATTCGTGAATCATTTGATACGAATAATTTCTCGTTTGACTTGTCACATAATGCAACACTAGTACCCGAGGCCTTCCGAGTGCTTGCACTTTGACTGGTACCCTGTAGTTTCCTTCATGTTGGTGAAGGTCATTAAATTTACTTCTTTTTTTTTTTTTTTTTTAAATAAGTAAGACTTCAAAAAACGAATTTGATATTAACATAGAACAAGCAATGTGATGAATATCATTAGGTAATATTTTTATTTTTCTCTGAAATTGTTTTTACATTCTGAAATTTAAGGTTGTATTTCGAAGAGACTCTACGGAAACTTTTTAATCAACGTTAACGATCGTTCCGCCATTTTTTGGTACCTCCGTCTATTTTGTGTTAACCATGTAAACAAACACACATGGGCCAAAATGACGATAACGAAGACAGTTTGTTGTCCGGATACTTTATTGAGGTTAATCGTTTGGTGAAATTTGACATTTTTTCAACCCTAAATATGTAATCTTGTTATAATGAACAATGTATATCAGAGTAAAATTTAAGATTCAATGTATAGAATCTCTCTCTCTCTGGATTATGCTACATTTAGAATGATAGGCCTAGTATCGGAGTTTTACCAGCATTCAGGAATGATACCTTGCATAAAGATATGTTACTATTTGGTTTCAAGGTCAAATTTAGAAGGTTAAGGTCTTTAAAATGATAATTCTTTTGGGCATAACTTCATAATTAATGTATTAGTGACCAATTTTAATCTCAGATTTAGGAATGCTCTCTTACTGAAACTCTAGGTTTTAGATGAATTTAAAACTCAAAGGTCAAGGTCAAACTCAAGGTAGCAAGACAAGGGTATTCTTGCTTTACATAGCCCTTCCAACTAGCATCAACTGTACGTGTCATTTAGATTAACATTTACACACACTTTTGAAAATGATGGTAAGTTTACATGAAGTGAAAGTTTTTCAAGCATATGTATTACACATGTGTAACAGAAACAACACTGCATTTAGAGCTGCTATAAATTGAACTTTGAGATCACTGACACAAGAGTTCATGGCTGAATGAAATCAATTGAGCCATGGCAATAACCCAGTATCCAGATTTAGTATATCCATTTTTATATACTATTCTTGGTCTGCATGTCCTTTGAATCTCTGGATTAACCCTATAAATTTTTTTAGATTGACATGTGCATTGATAAATTAACTGTCAGCCTAAACTGAGAATAAAAGCTATGAAATGGCACATTTGGTCTGTAAATCTCAGAATAACTTACCATCGATATGATCCTTAAGTCTGATGATTTATGTGGCTGCTTAATTCTAAGTTTTCTATCACTGTTCTTTTAAATACAGGTTGGTCAGAGAGCCTAGCTTAAAATAAAGGATCATGGATTACACTTGGGAAGGTACACAATCAAATTTATACCTCAATTTTATTATCTAAAGCTAAGATTTTTGAAATGTCATTTTTAGAAACTAACTACATGTATACAGTACTTATGATTCACATTATAGCCCACTCATTCATAGTTGCATTGAAATGTGAAATTGCTCTTATTGTACACAATACAAATGTAAAATTTAAGCAGAACAAAATAAGTAAAAAGTGTTTATACTTTGAAAAGGAGTTTTCTATTATGAAGCAAATATTTTTAACATTAAATTTTAGGTAAGATTTACATTTAAAAAAAAAATTCCCATAAATTGCACTTTTCTTTTGTACTGTAACAGTATGTGTTGGAAATTTGACTGCCAATGAATCCTTGTGTATATTACAGGTTGCAATGTGAATCCTTGTGTATATTACAGGTTGCAATGTGAATCCTTGTGTATTACAGGTTGCAATGTGAATCCTTGTGTATATTACAGGTTGCAATGTCTGCGGGGAGGACCATGTTACGGAGAGTTGTCCAGAACTTGGACTATTGCCATCAGAAATTCATGATCCAGCCACTACTAAGTATATATTCATGCCAAAAAGTAGACAAAAATCTTATATCAATTTATATGGTCCGGATTTTTACTTTTGATAGTTCATTCTGTCTCGTACTTCTCATCATTCATTGTATACAATAATGTGAGGATTCTCTCCCCCATTTATGTTTTTCTTGAAACATTTTCTACAGTCCTTGCAATACTGTCTACAATATTATATTGTGGCAGTCAGATGGGTTTAGTTGTCTGTGGCCAGATGGCTCATTTGACAGAGACCTGACTAGAGATTCAGGGGAGTCCGGTTCGAATCCTGGTCTGGTCCACTGCATTTTCTCCCTTCCTGTTACAATATCATCATAATGATAGATTGTGTACATATAAGAATGCATTTAACAGAATATGTTGTTTGATATTTTAGGGCTAGACTGACGCTGCCACACTCTATGTGTGTGGTGGATTTAGGAGAACACGAAGTTGCTGTGATAGCCCAAAGTCCAATCAGTCGCAAAACACAGTATGGTCCATTCGAAGCCAAAAAGACTACTCATGAATTTAATGATGATTCGTTGTTCCTTTTAAAGGTAGATATTAAAATATATACATAATATTTTATCATATATCTAATGTGTTAATAGTAATAATGAGGATAATAGTCATACTTTATTTCAAGGTGACCTGATTAGTGCACACACAATTCTTCCCCAGGGCCTTCCACGTGATACATACAATATAGTATATAACAACTTGTGCTGGTAGTAGAAGAGAGAGAGAGAGAGGGGGGGGGGGGTCACTTGTTCCATTAAAGATGAATAGAAAGCACAAAATACGCTCTAGTACTTGTTCCATTAGAGATGAATAGAAAGCGCAAAATACACAGCAGTACTTGTTCCTTTAGAGACGAAATACACTGTAGTACTCAACTAAAGTAATCAAATTTTAATCCTGTAGTTCAATAAGCAGGTCTGGCATACACAAAGTCTCTGTACTTCCCGTTGTGTTTGTTTTATATAGAGCAAACTTGAAACAACCTAACTACACTATGATTAGAGACTTGAAAATAAACTCATGGTAGTGAAAATAAGATTAGGATCACTTTACAAATTTATTACCAGTGTATTAGAATGACAAATACATACTCCTAAAGCCTAGAATTTAACCCATAAACTATATGGAAATTCTCCCAACTCAAATATAATTTATATTATAATTTAGTGAGTAAAACAGGACAAAATGTAAGGACAAAGCAAATGAACAAAACCTGATTTCCAGTGTAGGGAGAATGGAAGGAGAAGTGTAGCAAGAGCTCACAGCTGTCTTGTTTCAACAAATTGTTCACCGCAAGGCTTTATGTAGTAACTGGGACAATAGAATTGTCATTAAAGTTATTGGCTGAAAGATAAAAGTGGGCATTGCCAAATACAATGAGTGAATAATTGACATTAGGATCGGAATTCAGAAGTAAAAGTTAAAACCGATACAACCACATTTTGATATCAGAGGATATATGTCAACATCGTCCATGTGAATTTTATGGCACACTTCCTTTATAGATCCTAAAACTCTCGGCATAGAGTCTGGTATTCAGAAAAGGGTATTCAAATGTATATACTTGTAGATTTCTGTTCTGATACATGTATAAACATTTCCATTAAGATCTGAAGGGTTAATTAAAGGGTTCATTATAATGAATTTCACAACTGTATGGTGCATGTTGTTTTATGCTTGATGTAAATTGAAATAAATGTGAATAAGTTGAAATTCAATAATGAAAATTGAAAATATTGAATTTTCCTTTATATTGAGATACTTCAAATATTTTGATTAATGAATATATGTCTTGTTGGAGAACAGTTGTTTGGTCCTGATTTTAAATTTTGATTACTATACAAATTACTACAACACATGCTCAATCACTCGTCTTCACAAATCTCTTCTTATCTGGGTGAGTTTCATTGTGAATTGACTAAACTGTGGGGTCCATGAAACTATAGTACTCAGGTGTTTTGAATTTTCTGCTGGAACATCTCTAGTTTTCAAAACAAGAGATTTGCTTTGGATTTATTCAATGTGTTTCTTTCAATTTGTCAAATATTCAGTAATTTAGTGGTGAAAAAAAAAAAACATGATGAATGAAACTGTCAAAAAAATTCGGTAAGGTGTGATACATGTGCATGTATATCTAAAAGGCAAAGGTCATTCAATGTTTTCATTAGCGCATTCATTATAGTTTGTATATATCAAAATCTGATGAATGTGTTGTATGTGTGAATTGTGTACTTTGACTTGTCCAGGAGTTCCTTCCCTTGTCAGACTCTTCACAATGTCTATCAGAAAGCCTCATCTCTCTCTCTCTCTCTCTCTCTCTCTCTCAGAGACCAAAACATTGGATTTACAGTCAAACCTCATTATTTCAAACTTGATGGGACTTAGAAAAAACTTTGAAATATTCGAGATATCGAGCATAAAATACTTAAGAATAAGTGCTTGGGACTCCCGAATCTCTTCGACATATCCATGGTATTTGAAATATCAGGGTTCAAGATACCAAAGTTCAATTGTATATTACAAATTATGGAGAAAGTCCATTCAAATTATGTAACTTAAATAATTAATGAAACATAACTTACACTAAATCTTTACCTCTTTCACATCCAGCCACAGATTTAGAAGCAAGTTGTCATTACTATCTTAATTTGTGTTACAAATAACAGCTATTTTCTGCAGGTGATTTTCAGAGATTCTGTCATCAGTCTGGATACAACAAGTGAAAATGAGTGTAACTGGTTATGTCTGGTTCGAACAGCCAATACAGCAGGTTAGTAAAATTACATTTTCTAGTATTATGTCTGGTTAAGTAAAACTACATCTCCCTGCATTGTGTCTGGTAAAAGCAGTCAATACGACAGTTAAGTAAACCTACTTCTCCCTGCAAAACTACATCTCCCTCCATTGTGTCTAATACAAACATTCAATACGACAGTTAAGTAAAACTACATCTCCCTGCATTGTGTCTAATACGAACAGTCAATACGACAGTTAAGTAAAACTACATCTCCCTGCATTGTTTCTAATACGAACAGTCAATACGACAGTCAAGTAAAACTACATGTACATCTCCCTGCATTGTGTCTAATACGAACAGTCAATACGAGAGTTAAGTAAAACTACATCTCCCTGCATTGTGTCTAATACGAACAGTCAATACGACAGTCAAGTAAAACTATATCTCCTTGCATTGTGTCTAATACGAACAGTCAATATGACAGTCAAGTAAAACTACATGTCCCTGCATTGTGTCTAATAGGAACAGTCAATACGACAGTCAAGTAAAACTACATCTTCCTGCATTGTGTCTAATAGGAACAGTCAATACGACAGTCAAGTAAAACTATATCTCCTTGCATTGTGTCTAATACGAACAGTCAATACGACAGTTGATTAAGTAAAACTACATCTCCCTGCATTGTGTCTAATACGAACAGTCAATACGACAGTCAAGTAAAACTATATCTCCTTGCATTGTGTCTAATACGAACAGTCAATATGACAGTCAAGTAAAACTACATCTCCATCGTGTGTGTCTAATACGAACAGTCAATACGAGAGTTAAGTAAAACTACATCTCCCTGCATTGTGTCTAATAGGAACAGTCAATACGAGAGTTAAGTAAAATTACATCTCCCTGCATTGTGTCTAATACGAACAGTCAATACGACAGTCAAGTAAAACTATATCTCCTTGCATTGTGTCTAATACGAACAGTCAATATGACAGTCAAGTAAAACTACATGTCCCTGCATTGTGTCTAATAGGAACAGTCAATACGACAGTCAAGTAAAACTACATCTCCCTGCATTGTGTCTAATACGAACAGTCAATATAACAGTTAAGTAAAACTACATGTCCCTGCATTGTGTCTAATACGAACAGTCAATACGACAGTTAAGTAAAACTACATTTCCCTGCATTGTGTGTCTAAAACAAACAGTCAATATAGCAGTTAAGTAAAACTACATCTCCCTGCATTGTGTGTCTAATAGGAACAGTCAATACGATAGTTAAGTAAAACTACATCTCCATCGTTTGTGTCTAATAGGAACAGTCAATACAACAGTTAAGTAAAACTACATCTCCCTGCATTGTGTCAAATACGAACAGTCAATACGACAGTTAAGTAAAACTACATCTCCCTGCATTGTGTCAAATACGAACAGTCAATACGACAGTTAAGTAAAGCTAAATCTCCCATAGGCTGATATTATACCCGAGGGCTGATATGGAATATGATATGGAATATGATATGGATTTTTGCATGTAGTATTCCATTTATCATACATATAACATGTTAGATGCTGTATACATACTGTCTTGAGTGTCACTTTGCATGATATTTTCCTTTGATTGAATCAATTCTACTAAAATAAACTTTACCACCCTTAATTCTGGATTCACACCTTCATATTGTTTGTTGTCATCTGGTAAGAAGTGAATAAATCCAGGTATGACAACCGAATGCGTAAACCATGGAGTGATATGCATTTTTGCATGCCGGTCTGATATGTTTTCAGAACAGAATCAGTATAATTATGACTAAGTATGTGATATAAGTTGATATGTATATCACGCTATATAGCAAGGACTTCATCACAGTAAATCATATTTGGCCTGTCAAGTCCGACATTTCAATGCCTATTACATATGAACTGTTTTTATTCTGATATTCTCTTTGGTTGAATTATGGCTATACTGTTAAAGAGATGCTTTTCATTTTTTCCCAGATGAACAGAACATGATAGCATATCAGATGGGGACCAGCATTTACTACAGCACTATCAGAGACATCGCCCTCGGGGAGGAACTCAAGGTGTGGTATGCAGCTCCCTACGCCAGAAAAATCGGCAAAAGTGTCACACCTGACGGTGTTAGCAGAGGTAAGGACCCGTCTGCTTATGATATAAGTGACACATCTGTCTTTGATGATATGAATATCTCGCCATCAGAAGGTAGCAGGAACCAAAACCTCCCATCTTATAAAGAAAAGCACACTGTAATGAAAAATCACACGGAGTAATATGTGATAAAGGCCTAATTTGCCCTAAAATTTTGAAACAAAAAATGTGAAGTCCTCGGTATTTGAAATGTATTTTTTAAAACTTTAGTTCTTGTGTGTTAAAATATAATGATATTCATGACCAAATTCACGCTATTTGACATGTAATTTGATATCACAGTTGAAGAATTCTTGGCCAAAATATGGTACTGACTATATTCTAACACCAAAGACATAATTAAAAAGGTACATCTACCAACTTTAAAACAATAATCTCTTTAGAGTTGTTTGGGTTAGTGAAAATAAAGCAATTTTTACAATTTATTTTAGGCCTTATTACGAAATGTATATTTTCATTCCTGGGGGTCCTTATCAATTAGATATATTTATAAAACATAACTCAAAAAGCTTTGCATATATTCTTCTTCAAAACAGAGTAAAGTTTGGTATTTTAAAAAAAAATAGGTCATTTTAGAAATGTAAATGATGCTCATATCATTCCAAGTCTTTTAATATGATTTATCTTTTAGAAATGTACATGTACACTACATGTATAAACTTTGCATTCTTGTACACAGTTTTCCTCCTTGATGATGTATATATGAACTGGACAGTGAACAGAAGGAAGCGTTAAATAATTGACAGAAATGAAGTGTGTTATTTTACTAGTTATGCTGAATATGGAGGCGATTGATGGAAATGAAGTGTGTTCATGTGTTATTTTACTAGTTATGCTGAATATGGAGGTGATCTATCCCTCCATTGATGATGTCCCAGAAAGTTTCCAGCCTGAGGTTCCTCAAGGACCTCCAACTCAGGAGGAGACAACTCTAGAGGATCACACAATGACCAGCCAGAATATGATCCAGTCTGAAACCACAGATCCCGAGCTGTTACAGGTGGCAACACACATCAGTAAGACAGACAAAGAACAGCAGACTATGGTTTTACCGGAGGATATACATGTAAGTGCTGACTAAGTAGGCCATATGTTATTCATTGTATGCTCATTTCATGTGGGGCCATGCCTAACCTTACTCATTGGTTATCAACCAGAATTTGTACCATTAGGTTATTATACAATATGGATTCATTGCATGAGCGTAAATGATTTGGTAAAGTTGCTGTTCCTTATCGCAAGAACACAAATTTCTAATTACTATATTCTGAATGACATAAATTTATATTGAATTAGTATTAATAGAAAATGGAAGCGAGACCTTTGAATTTCACGAGTCTTCTCATCAGTTTATGTTAATATTAATCATGTGTTCATGATCAGGAAATGGAACGCTACAGTGTTCTTTACCCAAGTAATCTAAAATAAATTTTTATCTCTGGAATTATTCTCAATTTAATCCTGTGAGAATCCGGGTTAGAATAGGTCCTCAGTACCCCTTGCTTGTTGTAGGAGGCGACTAAATGGGGTGGTCTATTGATGAGACCGAAAAAACTGAGGTCCCGTGTCACAACAGGTGTGGCACAATAAAGATACCTCCCTCCTCAAAGGCTGTAAGCACCGAGCATAAGCCTAACTTTTGCAAACCTTCACCAGCAATGGTGACGTCTCTATATGAGTGAAATATTCTTGAGAGAGACGTTAAACAATACACAATCAATCAATCAATATTCTCAATTTATGAAGGAAAGGTTAAAAAACCATATACATGTACATATATATATTAAAGTGTAATTATTAGACTCAATGGCTGATTTCATTTCAGCAGATGATGTCTGCTAACTCGTCAGTGATGGAAGAGCCTGAGGTTGATGTCGTCATGGAGAGGACCGACCTACCTCATCATGCATGTCAGCGCTGTGAACAGACATTTACGTCCGAAAATGACCTGGCTCATCATCTCATTCAACACCTGTCACAGACCGAGGAGTAGGTTCTTAAAAATGTCATATTTTGTGATGTAGATAGTGGTTACTGTAAATTCCTTATCTTATGAAATAGCAAGTGCTATATACACAGAATAAAGGCCTGGGCTCATATTCACAAAATATCTTACGACTAAGATGAAAAAAATAATTCTGTCTGATAATCAAATACCAATCACAAGATCATAAGTATGTATTCAACTTTTATAAACCATCGATGTACTTTACATATTGATTAAGAAAGTCATCAAGAAATGAAAAATAAGGAAATTACAGTGTTTGTAAATTTTGATCTTAGTCGTAAGATATTTTGTGAATAGGTACCCTGGATTTTTATCTTTATTAACCATAAATAAACAAAAGTGAGAGTTTTGTCTTTATCATACAGATAGTATTTATGAAATACTTGGAAGTAGCACAAAAAATCAAGTTCATTTTCGTACTTGAATAGCAATTTTTTTGTAATAATTCTAAAATGGATTTGAGTGTCAAGAATTTCATATCTGTGAAAAAACATCCCTAATGAAGATCACTTTAAGATATTGAGCTTTCTGTTCAATGAGTTATCACTGGGCGGTGGATGACAAACATTTACAGTTTTATAGAATCTAATGATGTTACATAATGTATGGAATCAAAGGGAGATTATCTTACTTTTTTCATGCTAGTTTTGTTCTATATCTGTTCAAAAGAAGTCCTGTATTACAATGTATTATGGAAATACCACTCTTATCTAAGTTCTTCTGCAAGCAAATTACATGTACATGTAGTCTACTTTGTATTTTGATTCAAACATCCTCGTCGACAGAAATGTACCAGTAATTGAAATATTCAGCCTAAATATTGGTGGACATTTCTGGTGTCAACAATATAACATTAGTAGCTCTGTGTTCCATATTCTGATACTCCATCTGTAATGATAAAACCTAATGCTATGTGTGAAAATAAATGAAATTTGATATATCATTAAACTATTCATGTTGAATAAAGGAATATACAGTATTTTATCAAAGCAAATTTTATACCCCTAAAACTCATATCTGCACAATTATTCTTGATTGCAGTTGCAAAATTTTAAAATGATTTACAGAAAAACTGTATTTTTTTTAATTTGGATTTTATTTTTATATCGAAATTAAAAACTACGGAGTCAGAGGATCCATGATCATAACAAACCATTAATGTTCTCTTACCTTATACATTAAAGGAAAAGTTCTCGATTCATTTTTTTTTTTAAATGTCACCTTTTTCATTTTGAATTACAGAAAACGTAAAAAAGGCAAGCACATGAAAAGCAATGTTATGAATGAGGATGTGGAATCTGAAAATATTCAAACAGATGTGAAGAAGGAGACAGCCGAGGAAGACTGGGAAACATTGGGAGTAGATGACCCCAGTGATCCAGATTTCACAGGGGCAAAAAACATGGCTTTCACTGTGTACGAAGTCTCATACAAAGAACGACCCCGCAGGAGCATGAGAAGTCGGCGCAAGATCGATAAAGACTTCCTGTATCTCTCAAATTCGAAAGGGTCTAGAAAAACAACAGAGACTAAAGACCTGTCAAGGAAATCTCCATCAGAAGAGACTCTTCATTTGGAATTTGAAGAAATGAATGCAGACATCAGACCTACAAACAGTGCAGGTGATAATCAACAAAGCGTAGTGAAAAAGAAAAGAGGAAGGGGTAGACCAAGGAAACAACCATTCACTGTTAATAATATTGTCAGGAGGGAGTCAAATGTTGCAACACAACACAATTCAATTCAGCTTGTCAAATCTTCAGAGGAAGCTAAGGAAATCGTAACTGAGATCTTGTCAAATATTGTGAATCAGCTGCCAGAGCTCAGAGACACGGAAGTAGATGATATTCCCCAAGAGCAAGAAGGTGTAAATATCACAGTCACAACTCAGGGAGATGAACTGCCAGATGGTGTAAATATCAAAGTCACATCTCAGGAAGATGAACTGCCAGATAGAGGTGTGATCTCATCCCTGAAGTCAGAAAGTACAAATTCCTTAATAGGTACAAACCACGTGACTGAAGAAAATACAGAAAGGGAGATAAATCCAGATGTAAGAGGAACCAATACTGCATCCGAATGTGCTGTAGACGAGGATGAAAATTATGAAATTGTCATAGAATATGAGGAACAAATGTCGCAGCTGCCCGACGACCAGCAGCAGTCTGAGTTAGAACAGGACAAGACGGGAACAACACGGGCTGGTTCCACCATTGATAACATGACAGTGATGAACGAACAGTCTGAGTTAGAACGGGAGGAGACGGGAACAACACGGGCTGGTTCCACCATTGACAACTTGACAGTGATGAACGAAATGAAAAGAATCAAAACCTTACAGAAACTGAGAACCAAATACAAACATGTATGTAAACACTGTGGAAAACATTTCAAAAGTATACACTACCTCAAATTACATTTGCCAATGCATACTGGGAAATTTTCATGCAAATACTGTGGATTTAACTTCGCAAGGAAGGAGAGCATGATTAAGCATGTCTGTAAAATGAAGAAAGTCGTCAAATTGCTGGAAATGGACGGAAAAGACGTTTATCAATGCTTGCTTTGTGATAAAGATATGGAAGATGTGAAGGAGGTGAAAGAACATTATTTATTCCACAGCAAGGAGGTGCGCTGCATGGACTGCAATCAGGTGTTTGGACGGCAGCAGTTGCTTAGGGATCACATCTGTCCCCAGGCACCAGAGAAACTGATCAAGTGTGACATCTGTAAACATCCATTTCCCTCAGAGAAATCCTTGATGAGGCATTTAGCTATCCATACAGACATCTTCAAATGCCCCAACTGTCTCAAGACGTTTGCCAGGAAGGACTCCCAGTTGAAGCATATCTTGGTGTGTTGTCCGGAGAGAGCTGAGGAATATGGGGTGTATGCCTGCAGCAAATGTCGCAAAGGATTCGCCACAAAGCTTGGCCTTGATAACCACGAGGCCATGTGTGAACAGGAGTTCTGTGATAACTGTAACAAGGTGTTTGATTCGTTGGAAATGCTGAAGAAACATCAAGAGACATGTGACCAAGTCACCACTTACGTCAAAAAAGATAAAGTCTTGTTTTCTTGCAGCATTTGTAAGAAATCATTCAGAAATCTTAATTACTTGTATCGACATAAAGAGCTGCACTCTGATCAACTTGAGTGCTCCATTTGTAAAAAATTATTTAAAGCAGAAAGTGACCTGGATGAGCATTATCGATTCTGCCTCGCTAACAGCACTATTACTGAAAAAGGAAGTGCAGCGTGTGAAATCTGCAAAGTTGAATTTTTCTCCACCAAGGCATACAGAGAACATTATCAAACTCACACTCATCCTTACAGCTGTGAGAAGTGCAAGAAACGATTCATTAAAGTGGGCACACTTCACAACCATCAGTGCTTGCTGAACACTGCCCTGGTAGAGTGCCATCATTGTCAACAACAGTTTCCTGGCCACACTGCACTGAAGGCTCACATCAAAAAGGAACATCGGAGGACTCTTCAGTGCAAGAGCTGCATGAAAATTTTCATAGCCTACAAAGAGTTTGAGACGCACATGTGTGTTGATGAACGTGGTAACTCTGTACAATTCGTTTCAGAGAGTGACCTGAGTTTGATAGGCGATAAACCTATCTGCCATGTGTGTGGAAAGGAATTCACTACCACAAGCAATCTGAACAAGCACCTGAAAATCCATGGGGAAAAGAATGTGGAATGTGAATTTTGTGGGAAGAAATTTCATCATGAAGAATATCTGAAGGTGCATGTGGAAGGAGTCCACGAGAAAAAGCACAAATTCCAATGTGAAGAATGTGGAAAATTTCTTACCTCCAAACCAGGACTTACATCTCATATCAAGCAGTTTCATTCAGACGAGAAAGTGGTTTATCCTTGCTCAGAGTGTGGCAAAGTCTTTAATCAAAAGGGAAATCGCAAGATGCACATGTACTCCCACATGAAGGAAAAACTCTTCAAATGTGACGAGTGTGAGAAAACATTTAAGTACCCAGAGCAGCTTAAGAAACACAAATTCATACACTTAGATGGGGAGAAGCTGAAGTGTGAATCATGTGACAAAATGTTTCCCAAACAAGCCGACTTAGAGAAGCACATGCAGACTGCACACAGTGGCCTCATGTACGTGTGCAATGTTTGTAACTCTCGCTGTGCACACAAGCATACGTTACTCAGACATTATAAAAGAAAACACCCAGAGTATGCAGAGCTCACGAAACAAGACACTTTTGTGAATTCACTGGTTCAGAGGGTGGAAATGGGAGAGGAGACACCGATGATTACATACAGTTATGTGAACGACTCCATCGCGGTGCCCATGGAAACCGTCACCATAGAAGAAAATACCTTGCCTCAAGTTGCGGCAGAAGCCTTGAAGAGTCTGTCTGGCACCATTGTAACCTCGGATCAACAAATCCTAACCACTAGTGGCATACAGACTCTGACGTCAGCGGATATCATCAATGTGCCTACAGTAGATGGGAATTTCCAAATTCAAAATCTGGTTCAGGACCCCAGCAATCAAGATGACCAGCAGACTGTGGTCATACTTCAGATTGTGAACCCTGAGAATGAACAGGGAGTTGTCACTGAGGAGGTTGAGGTCATTGGAAATGTTATTGACCTTCCAGAGGTCAAGGAAAATGAGCAGGGGCAATATATTGCTTTACATTAAAAAAAAATTTATTTCCAATTATTACCAATGGATATTTAATGATTAAAAATGTTCACTCTTCCTGAACTTGTACACTTTACTCCAGTTATTGTACCATACTGTATTTGTATGTATAGTGTACAACAACCTTGTTTTTTTTTTTATTTAATCAAATTTTATTATATTACATAATTGTACACTCTAACTTGTATGTTCTGTCCATGAATGATGTGAATAGGATTTAAGATTTCTTAATTTGACAGCCTGATTCTCTATGAACAGTATTTTAGGAGTTTGTAGTACATGTATAAAAGCAGTTTTGATAAATGCTTGTTTCTTGCTACATATTCATGTACATTTTGTGTGTCATAGAATTCACTTAAATTAGAATTCACTTTTTCTTCTCATCTTGAGTGATACAAATATATTGGCAATTTTTCTCACCTTGACTGATACAAATATATTATATTGGCAGTTAAGAAATATAGAAAATGAGTTGTGTGTTTGTGGTGAAAAATTTCTTGATGCAATTCCATTCAAATAAAGTAGTACTATTATTAACATCTAAAACAAAAGTAATCTCTTACAATATGTTTGATGGGAAAGTTCTTCTCTGTAATGTGTATGAATACTGTAGGAGGGTTTGGATTGTAAATTTACTTCCTTTCATCCTGCCATTAAATCATTGATATTAAACATTATTAAAACTGACTTGGGTTTTGCATTCTATCTTGGATAACTCTGACTTAACATAATATGTAATGCAGATTCCTAATTATTTTACGCGAAATGACATGAATTTGCATGTTGTCTGTTAATCAAGAGTTCTTGCATATACATGTGTTTTAGCAACAGAAAATTAAAAGTGAGTAATTTTATTTCATGAACTGCATCTCGCAAAATAATGCGGCAATAAAGTCTCCGCGTATATTTAGGAATCTACAGTAATATGTAGTGGTTTCTACACTAGTGAATAACATAGTTTGCAGTGGAGATTGAAGGAGAGAGTTTGCTAGCAAGAATTTGGTAGAGGGTTCATGTTAGTAGAGCTGTTTACCCATGAAAAATGACACAAGGTACTTTTTAAAACAATTTGAAATGAAAACGGCACTCTGATAAATATTCATGGATTAAATGTCGATCCTTACATCTTCTTGGAGAATCAGTCCAAACTTTGCATATTGATGCTCATCGAGGAGGTATGCTACACCAGAGAAATTTGATGTAAATGAAAAGTGGATATATACAACAATATTTTGAAGTTGAAAATTTTCAAATTTTACTTTATTTTGTCAAAAAATACAGTTTTAGTAAAAGATAATCTGAAAAAATTTTAAAACCCCTGCTGGACTCGAACCTGCGACCTACAGTTCACCAATCAGTATGCTAACCTACTGAGCTACTCGGCTAGGTATTTAAATTGAAAAGGAAAAGTCAAATATTGCTGATATTGATTTTTTCCTCCATGTTTTTAAAGGAAGTCAGCCATTATGACGATGTAGAGTACCTCCTTAACACTGTACAGAAAATATGGTTGTCGATGAACAGGACCGCCTAAACATTTTGAATGGCTTTGTTGTAAATCTTTACCCCCAAACTTCTTTTATTTTGCACATTTAAATGGAATTTGGTGAAGGAATGTTTATACACAGAAATAAAGGGATTCCAATGTTTTGTTGTTGGATATATGATTTACTTCCCAAGTGAGACAATTTTTTTGATATTTTCACAAGTACAAAACATGAGAGGATTTTTTTTTAGTCCTGTCTCATGAGAGAAATAAATTTTATAGCCAATAACAAAACATGGAATTTTCTCTTAATTACATTTTCTCTTTAGCTGTCTCTCTTTTAATGATAGTAGCACCTTAAGAGAGATGCTCAGATTGTTGTGAAAATTTAAAAAAAAAAATGGATGTACTGCAGTATTTCTCTGTTGAAATTAAGTCATATTCTGCCAACTTATAGTTTATCAGAAAAAAATTGTTTGGTCAGTGCAAACCTCTGAGGCAGAAAAATTTCCATAGAATGACTAAAGATTTTGACAGAAAAGCAAACATAGGCATTGTGACTTGACACTTAGTAAATAGCAATAACTATAATGTACGTGCTTTGATGTGTTATGACATTTATTTATCGTTTGATACACTGAAATGATTTGAAAAACCACCAGAAAACATTCAATATCAAGCAATACAAAAGTGAGGGGTTAAAATATTTCAACGTAAGTTTTATCAACAACAAAAGGCCTTAGATAGACTACATTGCTAGTCAGATCCTTGTAATCACAGACATAAACAAGACACCTGATTAAAAATCACAATCAATACTGGAGTAATTAAATACAATTCTATAACAAACATGAAATAAGCACTCGTTCAATAAATGGGACATTCACATTAATGGGGTGCAGTAAGTGATACTGATAAATCTGATATTCATAAACATTACATAGGTTTATAATTTACAAGTAGTCTATACATTGTTCTACTTGACAATGTTCCCATACTTATAAAAGAAATATCAAATGCATTTAGAATACTTGAAAATTTTCACTCATATATTCACCAACTCTTATGGTCTACAGATCTGCTAACATTTCTATATATACAAGCTTTATCTATCTGCACATCTGGCCTGCAGTTGCACAAGCCCTATAAATGGATTGAATATTGCTTTTGGAATACAAGATTAAATATAGAATTCTCTCTTTAAATAATTAGGATTTACAATCAATAATCTGCTTTTTTTTTCATCTGCAGAAAAAAATCTGATAGAAATGCTGACAAAGATACAATATCTTAACTTTTTGTCAAAAATTTCTTTAAAAATATATTGTAATCATCAAACATTTTAAACACTGATATCAACTGAATCATTTATTTAGATCAATGTAATCTTTCAAATTGATTAATAAGAAATTAACTCACAATTTGAAGTTTCCTTACACGAAAAATAATCCTTGCCAAAGAACCATCTTCAGCCAAACTATCTGTCTTAATCCTGACTAGAAATTATGGTCCGGGGAATTGATTTTGATGAAAAAACAAAAAATATCACAAGTTTCACAACTGCATGGTGTCTCTATAGAACGGATCGGTGGTGGATCAATGAATCCTGTTGGTGATTAATCCTTGAGTATCCTCGAGTAGTCGCTCCACCCTCACTCTCTATATAGAAGAATGATCTCATAAAAACAGGTAATACAGACAAAATGTGCAGTCATATAATATACGCTGCTATACCTGAGTGATATAGATCATTAGTTCTGCAAAAATTTTGCAAGGACAACTCAAAATTTTATATTTAATCTAATCAAGCTGTTTCTTTAAGTGACATAAATTATTATGCAAACACTAATAAATCTTAAAGCATTAAAAGCAAGAATCATTATCCCAAAAATTCAAGGTGAGATTTTTATATCCTTTAAAGAAATTACCTCCAGTTTATCTAAACGATCCCGCCTGTCGTCCTTATCGGGGTATGATGGTACTAAGGCCTGAAGCCTCACTGCCTTCAGAGCTGTAGGCTGGCATGCAATCAAATGGCTTATTTCTTGTGCCTGAAACCATTTACATGAATAACAATGTCAGGATCATATCTTTAAAAACTCAAATGTACATCATATAAGATATGCAATGTTATGTAGGTCCAGCTAGTGGAACTCTTTCATGCATTGCATCAACTGAATTCTTTGTTTAACATTGTGTATATATGTATATCTTCTCTATGTTGTTTTGTGCAATATGAGAATAAATTGAATTGAACCTTTAATGATAATTGAGAGGCACAATCTTCGGTAAGCTAAGTTTACAAACTTTTCTGTTCTGTCTGCAAAATTGGTATTGATTTTTAAGGTCATTTACCCCCTCCTCCTGATATCAAAATCTCTTCAGCAAATTTGTTGGGAGTTTTTGGTCAATATCCCATAGGAGCGAGATATCTAATTGAAACTTATATATATAGTCCACAAAGCAGGAAAAAATATCAATTAACATTGATTTAACTCTTTTATATTTGATGCACATAGAATGAAATCTATTTGGTCAAATTTGCAACAGTGATCTTGATTTTTAAAACCATATAGGCCTTAGTCACAAAGACTCTTACATATGTATAAGTTTTATTGCCAGAAGGTCTATTTGAAATATCATCAGGAAACCATTTCATACAAAATGTAACCTTGACCTCTGGCCCTAAAAAACAAATGGGATCATCCTTAAATTGTCTAAGGCATCATTTTGAAACTGGTTTTTTTTTTTACTAACATTCTGCTTAATAAAATAAACACTGCCATATTTAGAGGGTAGCATTGTAAATTACAACCCCATTTGATAACCATTGCCAAACTCAGCTGCAACCTTGATTGACAATAAGTTTTCACTTGCAGCCTTTTCCAGTGTTATCCTAAACTGCATGCCTTACCTATATAATACCCTGCCTTTGCTGAAGAATTGGGACGGAACTCCAAACCCTGTCCAGCAAGAATTTCTGGAACTGCACGATTCTATTTGTTTCACCTTCAGTGTTTCTTTCATTTTGTGAGTTGCATGTAACAATACTCACCCGATTTGCTTGATATCTTAATCTCATGATCCTTAATCTATTTCTCGCCTCCGCTGCTCTACAATATGCAGGAAAACCATTAGGTAAAATCTACAGAAACTCGGAGAGTATCTTAGTCTTCATTTGTATCATATTAGATAACTTACTTCAGTTGACCTATAAGTTTTGCATGCTTATCTCTCTCATCAACTTCCTCTTCTGGCAAATCTTCATTGATCCTAAAGTGAAAACAAAGACAAACCAATATTTGTATATTTATTTAAAAAAGAGAAAATAATTCTGTTATATATATGACCCCCCCCCCCCTGTAGTGCCAAAATTGAAAGGGTTACACACATGAATTATTTAATTGATAGCAGTGCTAAAACAATTAAAAATATTGAGCCAACAAATCTTCTTATGTCCAGAGTGGATTGAACTTTGACTATGTGACCTAAAAATCAATAGGGGTCATCTACTCTTTAGGATGTACTAGTGTACCACGTTTAGTGTCAATCAAGCAAATGATTCTTAAAATATAGGAGACAATATATTACTATGTCCACTTTGACCTTTGGCTATGTGGACCAAAAATTAATAGGGTCATCTCCTCCTTATGATGTACCAGTGTACCAAGTTTGATGTCTGTCAAGCAAAGGGTTCTCAAGATATTGAACAGACAGTATTTTCCTGTCCAGTTTGACCCTTGACCTTTAAGCATGTGACCTCAAAAGTCATCTACTCCCTACAATGTACCAGCATACCAAATTTGATGTATGTTAAGGAGAGGGTTCTCAAGATATTGAGCAGACAGTATCTTCCTATGTTCAATGGATTGACCCTTGACCTGAAAATCAATAGGGGTCCTCTTCTGCTCATAACCATCCCACATATGAAGTATCAATACGATCAAGTGAATAATTCTCAAGATATTGAGTGGACAACATGTGGTCTAACGACATACCAAGATACCGACCGACAGATGCAAAGCAATATGCCCCTCTTCTCTGAAGTTCAGAAGCCAGTTTATTTAACTTTTTTGTTAATAATCAATAGCTTCATGTTTACACTCTTGGGATGCGGTGTCATCGGTATTTTATACTAGATCAGAGAACAGATAACCCCAAATTTAAGTGTTGCATAATCTTTTAAACTTGTACATTTTTGCAGTAATTAGTACATTTGTAATTTGATTAGCTGGTTACCTCATGATCAATCGTTTTTTCTCCAGAAGCCTCTTCTTTGTGGCTCCCATAGCCTCAGAGACTTCTTTAGGAGGATCTTCATACTGTAAACAGCAAAACAATTGATGATGAAAATTTAATTCATATATTTAAAATATCAAACAAAAGGTCCATGGGCCTTATCGGTCACAATAGTATTAGATAAAGTATTACTAGTCCCAAGAGCTATGAAATCTAGAATAAATTTCCTGTTCAGCATGTCTAAGTTAAATTCTAAATTTATTACACAGCAGTATAAAACAAGATGTGTTCTTAAACCTCAAATGCCCTTGAAAGTGCCTATACTGGTGAAAAACTTTACATAATATAATATATATGTATTACATTAACACGATAGAGTCTAAACCATTTTGGTACATCCTTTCCTGCTTTTCCTAAATATGCAGTTAGTTTTTATACTGTAACAGCAAACATAAAGAAGTCTTTCAAATGATAAAAACAATAATCACTATATATAATTTTGGCCACACCCAAAACCCATACCCCCTGAGATCATGAAATTTACAATTTTGGTAAAGGGCTACCTGCTCATCTTAAATATCCATTTAGTTTCAATTTAGTATCAATAACATTAATGAAGATCTGTATTGTTTTACACATATCATATACTAAGTTTGGCCCCACCCTGGAGATCATTAAATTTACAATTTTGGTAAAGACCTTCCTGTTCTACATCACTATGCATTTAGTTTTTCTTACACACATGCAGTTGTACCAAGAAGAAGATTTTTGAAACTTGATAAATTTTTGGCAGATTTTGTCCCACCCCTAATGCCCCTGAGGGTGCAGGAGTCTGTCAAATTCACAATTTATGTCCCTCTTGTACAAAAGATGCTTCATACCAAATTTGAAAACAATTGGAATGGCAGGCATTTTCACCTGTCAGTTCCAAGGGCTGGTCTATGACACCAAATGTAACAGGAAGGGAGAAAATGCAGTGGACCAGACTGGGATTTGAACCCGGCTGGGTCCCCTGAATCTTTAGTCAGGTGATCTACCAACTGAGCTATCTGGTCACCAGCAATCGAGACCGACAGACCGCTACATTTGTAAAGAATATGTACCTTTAAAAAATATAGAGGGCTAAAGTCACAGGATTTTGAATTTGAATCTGAGCAAACTGGCATATATAGTATATCGTGAATACTATATATACCAGTTTGCTCAGACTGTGTCAAAACCCTGTGGTTAAAGTGAATAATTAATGCATGAGATAAATCTGATTTAAATTAGTTACCGCCAAGTATCTACTTCTTTGTTGTGGAGCCATTTTCTTCAAGTCATGCTGTTCCACTTTCTTCTTGTTCCTTGGTTTGAATTTCCCTCCATCATCATCCAAGGGAGGTAAGCTCTAAACAAGAAGACATAAATTATACATCACAATATACATTATGTACAGTGTATACAGTTGAACTTCTAACACCAATATCTTGAATGTTATGGATATGTTGAAGTAATTCAGAAGTCCCAACCACTTATTCTTTAAGTATTTTACTCTCAATATCTTGAATTCTCAGATATGTTGAAGTTTTTCCAAAATCCCATTGAGTTCGCGATAATGAGATTTGACTGTACAAAATAAAAATATCAGAGAGCCCATTGAGTATACTCGACTAGTCAAGTAGTTTCTTGAATTCTTCAGGAGTATATATGTGACCATTTTGTGTTGGTGAGTAGGTTCTTTCTGGTTGTATATATTTAACATGAATATCAATGCATCCACTTTTTTAATACTAAGAAAAATGTGTAAAAGCCACTGCCTGGGCAATCATATTCACTTCAATAAATGCTTTATACGAAATCCCACGTCGTTGGAATTACATACGTGAATAGTCCATTCATTCTTATAAATCTATTGGAAGTGACCGGGGAGGGGTTGCTACATTTACTAATACATATAAAATCATGGCATACTAACAATACTACTCTGTTTTTGTTATAGTATACACCGTTTGAAAATTACGCTATTCAATATTGCCATAATAACAAAGTTCTTTTAAGTTGTAAACTAAATAATTACATATGAATATTCATAAATACATGCATGTATCTCTATTCAGTTATTTCAAGTTAACTTTTCAAATGAAAAATATCAACCGGCATGATAGTATGTCCCCTTCCTTCCTTTGTCCTTTGTTGGTGTTCTCTTCAAGAGTCTCTAATCAATTGTTTTTCTATCTAGTTTTCATTTTGTTGCCGCCATATTGTATACAGTTGTCTAGCAACTTTCGCGACACCTAACGGATAAAACTGAAATTAAAATGCTGCATCTCTAAAACGCTTATTTAAAGGAAAAGAAATAATTATAAGTGAAGAAGTATTTTGACATTGACTGGGTCTTTTACAGGTGTCCAGATTTTCTACTTGTTTTTATTTTCATGTGTAATATTTATTTATTCTATTATTTTATGCAGGTCTATCAATTTTCTAATTGAATATAATATTACTACGCAAGTGTTCATCTACGATCATATGCGAAATCATGTCTTCGGCAATATCATATGCTAGACATCCTTGTTTTGTATTGTCAGAGGAATTCTCATTTTGATAAATAATTGACAAAGTATGCAATGCCAACAGGTCCAGCACAATCTCTTGATTTAGCTACATAGCTTTATCTAAGCTATCTAGATTTATAAAGCTATTTGAAATAGCTTGATTAAGCTAGTTTACTAGATATAATCCGAGATTCCTCGGACTCTTACCCCCGCTTTTATATTGTGACATGTGCGGGGGAGAGTAAGAGCGGACTCCATATTGAAAAGGGGGCAATTCAGCAACACCAGCTAGTGTTGCTGCTTTACCTACCCCTTGCAACTTTATTTCGCGGATCTACCAAGATGCGAGAATTCAGTTATCGGAAGGTTATTCTACAAATAGATCATGATTAATACGATGCTATCGCCATTTAAACAATGACATTTTGTATGTTTATGTGCTGATGTCATGTGCCAAGAAATTGAATAGTGAGACGGCGACCTAATTCAAGTGATGCTTCATTTGTCGGTGTTATAGGGCCGGATTAGATTTATACTTTGAACTAACCACAACACTATTCGAATTAGAGTTCATAACAATTCTACATCGTTTTAAGATTTTTCATAAAAGAGAATTTCTTTTGTGCAGTTAACTGTCCACTACCCTGTGTGCGTTGAATCATAGTAAAATGATGACTTTACAATGTAAGTATGATGACTTTACAATGTGTAGCCTGATTGCCAATCCATTATTCTGTTTAATCTCGTTGACTTTTATTCTATTCTGAAAATTGGATAACTGTTGCTCAACAACTTAATAATCTTAAACATTTGACAATTGTGAATCAAAATTCTTCCTAAGGGACGTTTAAGAAATTTTTTTCCCCACTCATGCCGGTAAGTGAGAAAGTTTACCAGTTTACTTTCGAAAGGTCGGTGGTCTCTTCCCAGGTACATTGTATCTGGGTTCTCTCTTCCACCAATAAAAACTGGGCGCCACCAGATAACTGAAGGATTGTTGAGTGTGGCGAAAAACATCAATCAATCCATCAATACAATGTGTTGTATGGACTTCAAGGATGAAATATGTTCACTCAGTGAAATTCGACTTCTATGCTTTTAGAAATCAATTTGATAAAAGATTTGGGCTATATATTACTGTTATCTGCAATGTGTTGCATATACGTTTTGTGGTACTAAAATCCTGAGTATATTACGATACCAAAATATACATCAGGTTCGTATTCTCTTTAATAGATTAAACTGACAAGAAAAATTTTCTACGAATATCAAAGAAATTGCATAAAATATAGAGAGATTTATGAACAATATCGTATGCTTCTTGCGGCTTATTCTGTTATACCATTTCTCTCTTAATGCATTTGTTTCTCTTTCATATGTACATGTCTATATCAACATTTTAACAAAACATGTGCCCTAATTATTATAAATATTATTTACGAAATTTAAATATTACCATCATGCTATTATAGCATCTAACATCAAGACGTTGCAGGCAACGCTCCACAGTAAAATTAACAATTTTCTTGTCGAGTATTGCAAATAACAGGAGTATATAGGGCGACGATTCTTATTTCCTCGGTTAGGAATCAATATAAAATGTACATAAAGGGGAAGTTTCCCCAGGAAGAGGGTTTTCTTGGGAGGTACCATATCAGAGAAAATGGGGCTTGGTTTCTTTTGGGGGGGGGGGGGGGGGGGGAACAAGCTAAATAAATTTATTAGACGGAATAAATCCCTTCTCTGGGATTTTAGTACCCCAAAACGTATACGCAACGCGTTGCAAATAACAGTATATAGCCAAGATCTGAAAAAGCTAAATCAAACTATTTCAAATAGCTTTATAAAGCTATATAGCTAAATCAAGAGATTGTGCTCGATCTGGCCAAGGAGTATTCAACAAATACACGTAACTGCTTGTGCTACAGACCTTACACCACGTTAACATGATCGTAAGGATATTACAGCGATAGAACACATGTCAAATATACATTAGACCCAGTAACCTATTTCTTAATTAACTCTTACCAATAGCCACAACTGTGGGATGGTGTATGATTTCACAACAGCTGGTAGAGTAATTCACCTTTCTTGATTATTTGAGCTTTGAGAGGCTGAAAAATGTTAGTTAGATCTCTATATAGAATGATCGAGATGTCTGGTGTCACGTGTACGAAATGAAGGAAAATATTATTACCTTTCATAAAAGTACATGTAACATTAACATGTGCTATATTGGATCAACTTCAAACAAAATTCCCACAAGTTTGGCTTGAGTTTCATCGTTTGAATGGGTTTGCAGTTGCCATCATGCAGTCTCCATTGAAACTGCCGATGATTTGAATTGTTATTTTATTTTGCAAAATTTGTTTTATGACATTTTTCTTGGGAATATGATAGGCTGATATATATATATTCAATATTTGTATTCACCTGAGGATGGATGTTAAAATCCAGAAAACGCTAGTGATTTGAATATATTTTGGAACTGCATATTTTCCTGCTTTTTTATTTATATATATATATATATATATATATATATATATATATATATATACATCTCTCTGGATTTGTATTTCTTTTTTTTTTAATTTCTAATTGTAGCACAGAACTGTGACTGCTAAATAATTCAAAGTTATTCTTACCAGACACTTTACTGCATAGATTTTAATGTTTAATAGACTGAAGTGATTTTCACCAATTAAATCTATCTACATGTACAGGTATCTTACAGGTTTTTGATTTGAGGTGGATCTGTTTGTGATATTTACATGTGTAATTATGTTCTATTTTACCAAAAATTAAATGCAAATCTTTTTTCATTCAATGGGTAACACATTGTGAATCATATACATTTTGTATCCCTCTACTTGTAGCTTTGGCAATTTACAATTCAATTCAATTTATTCTCATATTGCACAAAACATAGAGAAGATATATACACACAATGATAAACAAAGAAAGTACTTGAATGCATGAATATATGAGTTAACAAAACCTGCTGAAAATTGACAATTATGATTGATTCAGAAAGGGTTTGTAGATTCACTATATTAGAATGCATAAATTGATTTAGACCCACTTTTGGCTACTATATATATGTTTAACTTGGTTACATTGATAGTAATGTCTGATGTATTTGAATATATTACAAGTTGTTATATTTTTGGTAAATTGTGTCCTTTTCAGGAGATCAGAATGGTCTCAGTTCTCTGGAATGTTATCAAGAAGATTTTTGGCATCCTGCTGACAATACTCTCACCACTCAAACGGTTACTATGCAGAAGGAAGAGACGAACATCAGACACCATTTTACCCTTGTCAAACCATTACTCAATTCCAGGAGACTTCAGTCAGATGGCTACAAATGGTGAAGTGAGTCTTCTCTACTAATTATATATTGAACAAAATAGTTTGACGCAAGAAAGTTTTCAGATTCTTGTCTACATAACTATCCCCTCGCAATGAATTGCAAGAGGGGCTATACCAGTAATGACAGGACCATTTGTGTTTGGGTGAGTGTGTTTGTGAGAGTGTGCATAAAGCTGAGCTTGTAGACACTCAACAGGCCACATTTTTCATGCAATTGATTTTAGAATTCATTCGTAGCTTTGTTATCAAGAGAGGAAGAACCCTATTGATTTTGGGATCCCAAGGTCGAGCTTATAACAAGACTTCATAGAAAAACTTGACACTTTACAGGCCACTTTTGCTCGAATGATATTATACTTCATATGCAGCTTTGATATCAAGAGAAAAAAAACTATTGATTTTGGTCAAATGGTCAAGGTCATCAAATGGTCAAGGTCACTACAGGTCTTCATAGGAAAAGCTTGTTGACACTCATTGTGAGGGGATATGCCCCACCTTGCGGAGCTCTTGTTTACATAAAATTCCAAAGTGCACTAATTGACTATTGCATTATTCAATATGTTGATGTAAGAAAACTGCCACAAATTTTGGTTGTGTCAATAAAAGTATGTTCACAGTAATTTCTGTAAATTTGATCATTTGATTTGACTAGGGATGAAGTAATTTTTTGATTAGAAATTTCGTGTTGTTTGTGTAAGTAGATACATCAGTAACCATGGTTTATGAAGTCCGTTATTTCTGTGTAGGAGGAGTTTCAGGCCTGGGATGAATGGGAGACGGAGTCAAAGAAAGCAGCAACCAATGGACAGCTGGGTAATCCCCGCCCAAAGAACTCGCAGACAGAGGAGGAGGAAGAGGAGATCGATTTCTTCTTAGACATGACTCCGAAAATAAGAAGGCAGAAAAAGGTATTTTTCTTATAATTTGATACTCTTATTTATCTATTTATTGACTGATTTCTAACTTCAAAGTAATAATTTCTTATCCCCTCGCAAAAGAATTATGGAAGGATATAACATTTAAGGTAAATCCATACTTGCTTTATCATCTAATAAAAGTTTAAAATGTGTATTTATTACAATTTATTAGAGTTAAAACTAATAAATTATCAAATAAATATATAGATCATCACACTTTTTAAGATGCTAGACATACATGAACAGAATCATATATCACCGTCAGAAAATTGCAATTTTCCTTCAACTGCCTCAGCATCATTAAAATTTCACAAACACTGGTTAAAATGATATAATAGTATTCATAAGAATTTCATGAAACTTTCTATACAAAACTATTCAAAATTTCTGTAGAAAACAAGGAAAATCTATCGCATAATGAACTTGATAAAGGATTCGATGAAAACAGAGTTATTGTCCTTGGATTCAATATTTTGAAACATATTATTTATATATAATTTAGACTTTTGAAATATTGTATGTTTAACAAGATTTTTTTTTTTACAATAACCATGATTGGAAAAGACTCCAACAAAATTTATGGTAACATCATGCATAAATCTAGATAAATCATTGATTTTGTAAAATCTTATGACGTCACAGGAGGGTGGAATTACTTTAACTCATTTGTTCTGTTTTGTGTTGGTTGGTTTGGCCTTGTGTAATAAAAGATTTAAGCCACATCTCTTATAATTCAGTATTTATCAAAGTTACCAGAACCTCCTATTAACTTATTATGGCCTTAGTTCATATCAGTTTTCAAGGTCATATTTGGAAAATTAATTTTAGGTCTTTTCAAAGAGCCCAGTTTTATTGCACTTGCAAGAAGGGTACCATGCATAAAGAGTTTGGTTCTTAATGACTTTTAAAGTTACTTTAAAAGGTTAAGTTCATCAAAGGTAAAATTTAAAAAAAAATTCTGAGCAAGATTTTAGATATATTTTTAGTTTTAGTTGTGGAGGATAGAGAAACAATGTTAATCTGCTTCATATTGTGCCCTCACACTTCTAATGTTTATCATTGTACATGTACATTGCAAATGAGGAAAAATACTCTCAAGTTTAAACCTTTTTTCTCCCTGGCCTTTTGTGTATTCGGTGACATCAAATATAAAAAATCAAGGTAACTTGAATGAAAAATCTTAATTTTCTTGTGTACTTATGTACTTGTAGAGATGCTGTACATGTATTACGATAGGCCATGTTGCAAGGGAATGCCATTAGATCTGATACCATTATTGTTCTCTTTCGTAGGTTTACGTCGGAGGAAATTCAAATACCTCTCAGCTGGGTGCAAACAAATTTGCTTTTTTGGGAGATGCTCCCTTGAATCAGGTAGCTATGTATAAATTGACTTGTATGATTTCTTTAAAATGCTTGATATTTTAAGATGAAATGTCACTATACGAAAGTGCATGGATTATGTAATATGGATAGGAAGATTTTAAATCCATGTGATCATTCCTCACCATAATTTGCAAACACATTCTTTTGTTCAAGGTTTGTTTTGACAAGATGTATGTGATTCTTGTATCAAACCTTTTTTTTTTTAAATAATAAAAAGAGATTGAGAAAGGTGATGTTAAAGGCAAAAAAAATAATAAAAACCTCAACAAAAACCGACCTTAGTTTTTCAGGCACTTCTACATTTAAACTAAAGCTACCGTATTGATCAATTTTTATACACCCATCTTTAGACGGGGAGTATTATGGTACAGCGATGTCTGTACGTCTGTTCGTCCCTCCGTTCAGGGTTTTCTCTTTATAATTTCATTTCCCTTTCACATATCGTGCTGAAACTTGCTGTGTAGCTTCGTTGTGGTTCACTCTAGATCATACTGCAATGTTGATCCATTTCGACCTTTTTTCCAGGAGTTTTGCCCCTTTATTTGGAAATAATTATTATATGGAGGGTACATAATTTGTCCACCCTACTCCTCCCACAGTTTTCAAGTGAGAGCCTTCTTATTTTGTGGAGTGTTTGTATGCGTATTGAAGATATGAATGTGGAATGGATTTTGATTTTCTACAATTTTTGAGAAAATTACAGGTTGTTGAACTTAGTCGATTTGGAAATTAATATTTTATGGAGGGTACATAATTTGTCTGCCCAACTCCTCCCACAGTTTTCAAGTGAGGACCATCTTATTTTGTGGAGTGTTTGTATGGGTATTGAAGATGTGCATCTGGGGAAGGATTTTGATTTTCTTCCATTTTTGAAAAAAGTACAGGTTGTTGAACTTGGTCCATTTTCAGGAAATCTCGATTTTTAAGCTAAGACCCTTTGTTCATATGAAAGTTTGTCATAGCCTCATGATGGCTGATACTACATGAAGCAAAGTTATACAAATTATAGCTCAAGAAAAACACCCTATGTAAGCATTTCACGGGTGTATTATGTACTGTTTGTGGTACTCTTGTTATTTATCATATTGAGAAGGGGAGTAATGCAATTTTCTGCAAGTATTTTATGAAATCAAAAGTTCAATTTCGATAAAATAATAATCTTTCATAAATGAATGTTTTTAAAATATTGTTTACACTTCATAGTGAGCAATTTAAAATACCAGTAAGTACAAAAATAAAATTAAAAAAATTCAGTTCGTTATCATATTTAAGATGTGTACATGAAAAAAAAAACCTACAATAATCTCAAACAGAAGTTTGAAGTCACATTTCTCAATAATGGAAAGGAAAGTGACTTAAGTGAGTGCAATAACATTTTAGCATAATTTCCTCGTGTGAAAGACAAAACTTTGTCATTAAGGGTGCAGAACTTGGTTCCTGGGAAGACACAGAGAATGCATGGGGAGAAGAGTCTCTGGAAGATTTATCATGGCAAGCTGAAGCAGCCATTAAACAAAGCAGGAAGTCAGAACAGCAGAGACGGTTACAGGAGCATGCTCGGAGGAAAATGGAGAAAGAACAGGCTCGCAGCAAAAAAGACAGTATGTTCACTGCCGTCAAATTAACGTCATGATTCACCGTGTCTGGAGTATCAAACCATTGTGTCAAATTTTACCATGTGCAATGTTTATCTGAGAAAGAACAGGGGTGTGTAAGCGTGATAAATGATATTCCAAACCATGGATGCCAGCCGTTATTGTCTTGTTCAATTAAAAACATGTATAGAGAAATCTTATTAATCTGACATGCTGGATGTGGGGGTGGATTGCAATGTATAGGACATTGAAAAAAAAGGGGGAGTGATGAAAGGTCAGGGTTCACAGTAAAACAAAATACACAAATGTCAGATTAGACTGGTTTGACAGGTCTAGGATTCATGAAGTTACATGTATACTGCAAGCCTTGGGCCACATAGTTACTGTAATTCATTCAGATTAAAAATTATGCTGAAAGGTTTAGGACTAAATGTATATATGTATGATCTTCTGTTCTCTAAGATTTATCTTGACGCTGCATTAAATTGATGATACACTAAACCTTGATAATGTAGTAAGGCACGACTTGTTTTAAGTTTTGGTAAAGAAATAAGGGTTTATTTTCAACACTGTATTATTTTCATATCTAGACTAATTTTCATGGTTAAAATAGGTAAGAAATGAACAGTAACTCTAAAAGTTGGTACCAAAAACTGACATGTGGCATCCAGAAACCTCCAGATGCTAAATTAGGGGCATTTAGATTTATGCGTAGATTTGCAGTGAGATTGTAATGACGCCAATGCCTAGTATAGATTAATAGTAAATATATTTGGATTTAAACAAAAGAAAACGATATCACTACTGTTTCAAAATTATGGTGCAGAACACAAAATTCAGGCCACTGTTGTGCTGCATTTAACTTATGCCCAGATATTTATAACAAACTTGTAATGCCAAACATGGAATAAATTTTAAAGACTGTCTTATTGTTTATTGGAGTTCAGTCTATTTTAAAAACTGTCTTATAAATGTTTATTGGAGTTCAGTCTATTTTCAAGTCCCACCAATTTTGAAGACTGTGCTTTTTCACTGCAAAAAAAAAAAAAATGGTGGCCCATTTTCAAGTCCACTTCATTTAATATCAAAACCAACTTCTTTGCAAATTTTTTCTTTGCAAATTTTTAGGGTTTAAGGTATTTGAGCTTCTTTTTTTTTTAACTACATGTATATAAATGTTTAAAGGTACATGTACTGTGTATGTATTATGCAAATGGGTATTATTGAAAGACCCAACTCGTTATAGAATTTGATTACATGTATATATACATCTTTTCTGGGTTACATCAGAACATATTAATCCAGCTGATCTTCATCATGTTATTTGCTATTAAGTGGAATATATAAAAGATCTGACATAATTTCTGGCTCGCCAGCACAAATATATCATGCCTCATCATGACATTGCCCTAAGATAGCAAGATTCAAAATTTCCATTATATGTACGTGTAGTGTTGTTCATTTCCTTCGATTTGTTTTTGGAAAATTTTCAATCTTGGCTGTGTCCTTTGTGTAAAGAGATACAGTATGTCATGTAATGTCCAAGTTTGTATTCAGTTTGACTTCTGTCCGAGTAAAATTGTAAATTTATCTCCAAGCTTATTGTCCCCTGACAACTGACAAGGTTTTGAAAAATGAAATTACACTAAGGTTGAATTTGGGTTTATGTATTTTATTTATGTATTAAAATTCTTCTTATAAAGTCTAGTCAGTGAAGAATGAATCCTTCTGTAAAATAACATCATATTAAAAAAAACTGGTTATAAGATAACATCATAAAAAACTGGGTTATATTACCTTTTTCATTGTTTTTCTCTGTATTTTCCACAACTACACATCAACACCGATTAGTTCCCTTTTTCCATAATACACTTATTAGTATTTCCTGTCAATCATGACCAAAGATGTGGTACAAAGTATAAGAAATTATAAGTATAAGTAGTACATAAACACTCTAGTACATGCAATGACATTGTCACTAGCCACGGTTACAGAGTCTGGTAGTACCTACCCTACCTCAAATGACGTAGTGTAAACGGAGACAATAGGCGTGGCCTGCGACGATGATGCAATGCTGATAACTATATCAAGGGAGTTAACTCTTTGCACTTCTTGTTACTGCTCTGTGTTGTTGGTGATGGGACAGAAATACACTGCTTATAGATTATATATATCCTTATTGTTTAAGAACAGGATCATGTTATTAAGGTGATGTTTTCACATACACCATAGGGCATTTCACTGAATCACTTTCAACAACACAATAAATTGTTTTTTGCCAGACTAGAAAATTTTGTTCAAGATTAAAGTGACTGAATATTATCAGATCTAAATGGCCTCATGTTACAGCGACTTCTGTCTGCATTAACTTCATTGTACTGGATGTTATTCTTGATGTACTAAATAAATTTTTATGTTATTGACATAGACTAATTGTGTTGTTTTGTGGATTTCATGGACAGTTCATGTGTAAACATGGTGTAGTGGTCAGATGGGTTCGATCGACGGTGGGCAGATAGTTCAATTGCATGGTAGAGCACCTGACTGAAGATTCAGGAAGCCAGAGTTCAAATCCTGGTGTTATATAGTGAGACTTCCCCAGGAAGACTGGCTATTATAGCGAGACTGCCCCCTGGAAGTCTGGCTACATTTATTTATAGTGAGACTTTCTCCAAACTATCAATAGCGAGACTTTCCCCCTTCATGCTTGGTCTGGATTCTATTTTTTAAATTTCCACCGGAAACTATGGGATTTAGCGAGTCATCCTCCTTAGAGGGGTGGCTGTAACCCCTATCCACTGCTCTACTACATACTGACTGCTTTTTTATCAATATCTTTGTTATATTAATTGAATGGGCACATTCTTTCATCAGTTATTCAACTATTGAATTGAATAAACTTATCAAGGATCATTTTTTGAATAAGATGTACTGGTATCTCAATGAATCGCTGGAGCCTTAATTATGATATTCCTTTAATGACCAACTTCCATATTTAACCTATGATTAGAAATTCTGAACTTAGTCATTTGTTTTCTATATTATCTGAAATAAGTTGCTTTTGTGAATTCAAACCCAATCCATTAACAGTGTACAGTGTATTGATAAAGCTGCCCTTTAGAAGAACATGATACCACAGAAAAAATGTTTTATATACAACGAATATCCTTTGTTGTGTAATAATGTATATAGAATTGATTACTTTCAAATTGGTCTATTTTACACGTATCCCATAATGCAATGCAATCTTAACTTTGACAACTCTTCCATAATGTTCAAAAGCCAGCTATCATCCTGTGAAATCCCATAATGCAATACAATCTTAACTTTGACAACTCTTCCATAATTGTGAGCCGGAATTGCACATGCATTCCGCTGGGTAAGCCGATTGAGCCGGAAAATTTTGATAGGCGATGGTGGCTTCAAGTTGGAGACAGTAGTATTGAGAGTTGCTCATTTTAAGAATTTTTACACTGGTGAAATAAACATGATTTGTAAATATGTTGGTCATTTCTATGCCGAATATTTATACAATAGAAGGTCAACAATTTCATTACTGTACTGTAGCCGGGTCACTTGATTCTTAGCACGTCACCGAGTATACCCGGCTGACATAGTTCGATTTGACCAGATTTTTCTTAGAATATAATATGCTATTTATGAAATGAAAGCATGTTATAATTGAATTAAAGATACATATATCTATCATGATAAATTGAGTACTTTCAACTAATTAAAAGAAAGTTATATAAATGAAGTACAAGTGAAAGAGTTTAGTTATAAATCCTACTCTTGAGTATTATACATGTACGTGTAAAGTTGTAGTACAACCCAACACCCAGCGGGAAAATAGGCAGAGTCATTTCTTGCTTTTAGACTAAACACATAAAAACTAGATTAATCTAAATTTGATGGGACTTCCATAATTATGGTGATAGACGATTAATCAAACGGTGAATAGAGTATTTTAAACGTAGGTCATAAATACCCCTCTGGATTATCCATTATCCTAAATTCTTCTAAAGTAATACTACATGGACAGGCATAAAGAAATTTCCTGTAAAGGGGTGGGGGGGGGGGGGGGGTTCCTACTCTATAACACCAGCAGCTTCACCCCATGAGCCCACAAGGGCTTAACCATGGCCACACCGGAGGAATAATGGCCCATTGCCTCTGAGGATTGGTCCATGCGCTCTCCCATCCCCCACCCCCCTTAAGCTGAAACCTTGAATCTACTCCAATTGCGCACCATGATGGGTATTGTAACACTGAAGTTGTCCTTTGGATATCAAAAGAGTCAAGTTAAGATATGAAAACATTCATTGTTAACACAATTCTATGCACTGGCCAAGAAGCCACATCATTCGAAGTTTAAATTGACACTTGCAATACATGTACTTTGATTTTCTTGATTTATATACAGTGTGAAATACTGTAACTGTTGAACTAAGGTATCTCAAATATCATGGATAAGTCGAAGTGAGTTGGAAGTCACAACTACATTTTCCTTGTGTATTTTAAACTCAACATCTTGAACTCTCGGATATCTCAAAAGTTTTTTCCGGCCCCATTGAGTTCAAGATAGCAAGGTGTGACTGTATATATATATATATATATATATATACTGCAGGATTCTTACATCTTTAATTAATGCAAAGCCCTAATTACTAAATAAACCAAAACAATACAAGAATTCAATTTTAATGTGCTGAATCCAACACAAAATGTTTAACTACATGAATATCTGTAGTTTATGGAAGAAACATTGTCAACAGCGATATAAAAATGAAAATCCTCCAATCAACAGCGCTTCAAGTCACATGATCACTGGTCAGTCTGACCTCCACGGCTTTGGCCACAGCCTGTTGTAACACTGGATACAGTTTCTGACACACTTCAATGCATTGCTTGGTGGCCTGAAATGTATAGAGGTTATGTTTGCATTATGAAAGTTAGCAATGGGGCATACTATTGAGGTGAGCTATGTCAGTGCAACAAATACATCTAATATACATGTAATTTAAAACTGCCTTATTAAGTAGTTCCAAGTCTTACCTTATTAAGTAGTTCAAACTGGACCTCCCCTTTAGACGTGACAGCAGACACTTGGTTCTGAGATGGCATCAGTCCCACCATGATACTACCATTGCCAGGCTGATTGTCTTGCTGAAAATGAAAAAAAAACATTGCTCAGAATGATATATTTTAAATGCCCCCGGAATCGAATATTTGGGGGCATATAATTTTAATGAAAGTTAGCAATGGGGCATAGTATTGAGGTGAGCTATGTTAGTGTAACAAATGCATCTAATATAATTTAAAAGTGCCTTATTAAGTAGTTCCAAGTCTTACCTTATTAATCGGAAATTTAAGGGCATATAACTTTTGGCCCGTCTGTCTGTGGCAAAAAACCTTGGTCATATCTTTTACACCATAAGAGGTAGAGATTTCATATTTGGTATGTGTATTTCTTGTTGCAAGACCAAGTCCATCGACAACAAAATCTTTGACCTTGTGACTTTAACAGAGACCTTTGACCTGGTTGCACTGTTGTAATCCAGGGCATCAGTGTTTCACAAACATATCTTGGTATGAATGCCACACAGATTAATCGTGCACATCGGTGATAATGAAAATTTGTCTATATTCACCATGTGGCAATCGTACATCATCACTCAGTACTTATTTTACAGACTTCAATTTTCAACACAAGGAAACAATCATGACTGCTTTTTTTTAACATAGTTGAGAAGTGTGGCATTGTAATCTATCTCTCTGGATATTCATAACAAGAACTCCGCAAGTTGGGGCATATCCCCCTCACAATGAGAGTCTACAAGCTTCTTCGATGAAGTCTTGTTGTGACCTTGATCTTTGCACCCCAAAACCAATAGGGTTCCTCCTCTCTTGATGAGAAGGCTACATGTAAAGTATCAAATCAATTGAGTCCCAAAAAGAAGACTGTAGAGTGTCTATAATCTTCTACTATGAAGTACCGAAGTGACCTTGACCTGGCTTTAGACCGCAGACTCAGTAGTCAGTAGAGTCCTTAATCACTTGATAACAAAGCTACATTTGAAGTATCAAATCAATGGAACAAAAACATGTCCTGTAGAGCGTCTACTTGTACAAGCTCAGACTCGCACAAATAGCCCTCCCTCTTGTAATGAATTGTGAAGGGAATTACAAAGGGAGAGAACTCTAACAACTGACCTCTGGCTTGTATTCCTCCGTCTCTGTTGGGTCTATGAATACTTGATATGGGGTTATTCTCTATATAATGTAAAAAGGTATAAATTCTCAAATTTTCTACACATTTTTAGGAGATAAAAAAAGTCTTTACAGATACAGGAATGCTTGCTGTGTATACCATGTATTTCCATCAGAAACTAAAACAAACCTTGTCTTAACAGATTTCTATATCGATCAACATTATACTTTATAAATATACAGATCTAAAGATATTATAAATCACTGGTATTAAACTGATGATAGTAACGTAAAACTTTCGTTACTGTCATCCACGCTGTTTTTTCAACGACGAATTTTCTGTTCATATGAGCCGTCTAAAAGATAAAATAACACCTGATCGTAATTGTTGCTAGTGTATGATATTTCTTACCTACATATCATTCGCAAATAAACAATACAAATAGATATAATAAGTAAATGTGGTCTTTCCGGAATTTCCTTTCGCCATCTTGGGATGATAGTAACGATCGTTACTATCATCAGTTTAATACCAGTGATAAATGGAAGATTGGAGTTTTTTATGAAATTGTTGTTTAATCATTAAATTTGTGTCTGTTCTATGAATCATGTTAAATCCACTGCTCAGAACTAATCTATCGAAAGTTAAAAATAAACTGACATTTATAAAGCATTAATTTAATACCAATTCAAGTATTCCTACATATAGTTTACAGTGATACAGCCCTGGAAAGATTGATCAGTATTCAGTCAAATCAACATCCAATGAATACTATTCCTTCCACTACTAAATATGTTACCTTTGAACAAGACCATCTGCTCTGATGGCCGTCTGCTATGAAATCTGTGTTAGTTTCTGAAGGAAATGTAATTGACAAGGATGCAAATTTCTCAGTTATATAATACAACAATTACCAGGTATGATAAAAACTTACCGCTGAGCACCCTACCACCAGATCATACATTTCTATCCCAGCGTTGGCCAGGGCGACAGTACAGCATGTTAGTGAGGCAGCCAACGCTGAAATAAGAGCAGTCCAAATTATGTAGCTACATCCAGTGGTCTCCATTAATTGTCATATCTTGGTGGTTACAATTTTGTACCATTAATGGTGTATCTATATCGAGTTACCACCAATATCAAGTCATCATGAAAACTGCTTACTAGTATTTCATATTTAAAGAATTAAAAGAGAAATAAAAGCACCAGAGAAAACTGATATGGAAAGTGGATAACATGTATGATAATAATTTGACATTGAAAACTTTCAATTTGATATATTGAAAAAATGAAGTTTTCGTAGAAAGTAATCCCCGACAAAACGTGTTAGTAAAACACTGAAGCTCCCTTACAGCAGCAGAGTAATTCTGGTACCCGAAGAGAGGTCCTGTTGCATGGAATACACATGTCAAATATGAAATCCCTATAACTAATAACCATTCAAAAGTTATGGCCTATGTTAAAGTTGTCAAACTGCAAGGTCAAGGTCATGACTTTTGGTACCAAACAAAAGGTCTCTTCACATAGAATACACATGTAAAATATGAAAGTCCTATCACCAACCATTCAAAAGTTATGACCAAGGTTAAAGTTGTTGCAGACAAACAGACCAAACTCTACATATACATGTACAGTATATGCACCCAAATCTCCAACTACGAGGGCATAAAAAATCAGAGCCCTTCCTAGACTTGGTCCACAATCTACTGAGTTGGATAAGTTAACACAGAGAGCTATCTGGCAAGGCAATTGAATTCAAAATGACAAAGAATATATTTTTCCATTTCTGTTTTGAAAGGAAGTTGGCCATTATGAATAGATGTTGTTCCATTTTAACACACCTTCTAATATTCATAAATGTCTTCCTATCTGTAATTATAATATACATTGTATATATAATTATAATATACATTGTATATATATAGTATTAACAATTGTAAATTACTATCAATTTCTAAAGGCCAGATTTTTAGTGCCTTCATTTACTATGAACACCAAAATATCAACATGGTGTCAAATTTCACATGATTTAGGGGGGGGGGGGGGTCAAAACTTCAATGTCTGACCAAAAAAAAAAATAAATTCACATAGTTTTCACAAAGACCCCTACCCCCCTCTCCTTAAAATTAAATATGATGAATGTTGAAACTAATCGATTAACAAGTGAAAACATACGAGTATAAATAACACTCTGCATACCTTTTCTACCATTTATTCACAAATGAAAGTGTACATTAAAACTATTTTAAAATGTTCATTAAAATATCGTATCATCATGTGGTTTTTAACAGTCAATTATTCATTTTTTTTTTTACTGATGTGTAATCAATGTCAGATGACAGAAACTTATTGGAGTTTTAAACCCTTTTCCCCTAACTATTTGAATTTAGATTTTTATCCGAAATCGATCTTTTGATTTCGCCCCTTATTGTCTATGTACTTATAAATTTGAAATATTTTAAAATGTCATAGACGTCATTTCTGCCATTTTTCTCCCCCTAAAACTACTTCTTCATCTCTTTGATATAAAGAGTTCCTGTACAATTTCCGAATTAGTTTAAATTTCATACGGTAGTAGTAGTATTATTGTTTATATCAGTAATGCAAGGATCTTAATTTGATCTCTGATTGATCCAAAGATTTATCTCCCTTTCTTTGCTGCAATAACTTTGTGATGTCCAATATACATCTTTCTTTAATACACAGGAGTTTACATCTTTACTTGCAACAACTAGTAATTATCAAATTATAGGTACGGTAACTCCAAAATAGACCGTAATATACCCCAAGTTTTTGTTATTGTAGAAACAAGATAGGATAAAAGTGAATGGTTCCTGAAATATCATGACAAATTATATATGATTGAGAAACATTGTGCATGTCCTTAAAATAAGCACAAACACACACACTAGTGTACACATTTAAACTAAAATGAACATGTGTCTGGTACTTACGACTTCCATCATTTTGTAATACTGTGACATATACGTTCACCTGAGCCTTTGGAAATTTATGCTGAAAATAAACAAAACCTGATATCATGTGACTCCAATTCAACCATAAGTTGAAACTCATTAATTTTTGTATTGGGGTAAATTGGCGTGAACAAAGAACCAGTGTACATTAATTAATGCCTGCATTATTTGACTGGTTCCCCTACCAGACAAACCGCTGGTTCCAATGCGTCCTGTAACTGACTGCTGTAGTCCTTCTCCTCGTTATCCTGCTGATGTTTGCGACGGATTCGACATGAGAATGTGGCAAACTTAAACTCACAGGTCAGCTGTCCTATCAGACTGAAGGCCTCCTTCTTCACCACTTCCCTTGGACCATATCTAGTTTGTAGACACCAGTAAAACAAATGACAGGCTAGTAGCTGTACAATAGTGACTCACTGTCTGTAGAAAATCTGCCATGGGGACCTTTTCCTGTCGTTTACCAAAAACTTTCTCAGCAAAAAGCTGATGTGTCAATTAAAAATTTAAAGCCCATTATAAATTTACTTGAATGATTTAGAGATAGACAGGACAATGATCACATGACTGAAGTACGTATCATGACACTCCACATCATAATAATGGCTGCCTTTGCTTTACTACTGAACTACATAGTAAGCTGGGAAGATATAGTTATCACTTTACCATATGATGTCACAGTGATAAGGCTCTTAAATGCGAGTGAATTTGAAAATCTTTGCAGCATGATTTTTCGTTATGTTTATTTTCCTCCATTTTCTCCGCCAGTTCCACTTTGACTTTCATGAAACATTAATATTAGAATTTGATCTGTTTAGGTCTTTCAGATTGAACATCTTGAATAACCTTTTCTTATACCTTTCATACCATGTATTCATTTAGTAGGCCTACTTAATGGAAGCAGTAATTCTGCAATTAATTAACCGGTTGTGGTAGAGCATTCACTTTGTAACCGAGAGGTTACGAGTTCGACCCTGCTCATGCCATAGCCACATCAAACTCAAAACATTAACATAGGTAGTGATTGCTCCTACGCCAAATGCTCGACATTTAGAAGTGAGAATCACGGTTCTTTCAGATATGACCTTTAAAAAATGGAGGTCGGGTGTTGCCGCGGGTGTTGTCATGTTAAAGAACCCTCACTGCTAAGCAAAAGTCTACATTTGTGGTACCTTGCCTACCATTGGTGATGTCTTAATATGAGTGAAAGATTCTGTACGTGACGTAAAACAATCAATCAATCAATCACAGTCACACAACACTATGCTACTACTCGATAAGTATTGAAGGATTGTCTATGCTACAACTCGATAAGCATTGAAGTATTGTCTATGCTACTACTCGATAAGCATTGAAGTATTGTCTATGCTACTACTCGATAAGCATTGAAGTATTGTCTATGCTACTACTCGATAAGCATTGAAGTATTGTCTATGCTACTACTCGATAAGCATTGAAGTATTGTCTATGCTACTACTCGATAAGCATTGAAGTATTGTCTTTGATGAAGAAACTTACACTGCACACATAACTTTGGTTTCATTCTGTTCAATGTAAGCTGAGCCTCTCGCCTGACTGATGACACCAGCTTTTAAGACTGTTAAATGAAAACAAGAGAAGTCAGCTCAAAACAGATTACTTATACAACAGTAAAATACAGCTCAGGGCTGTAACTCAGTAATTTAGGCTATTACAATTGGTAAAAGTAGAATATTTTGTTGACAGTTGTTATTTATATAAAATTATTAGTTGAATTGTAATAAAAGTAAGCATTTTAATCTAGTCTTGAAACAGTCTGGTGTTATGGAAAATCACCCTTTCATTTGGGGATACTGTGGCCTTTCATTTCACTATAGCCTTCTACCGACCCCAATTTTAGAGAACCTTGAGCCCTTTGGGGCTAGGTTCTTCTGTAATCATAACGGCCATCAGCCTATCAACAATAATAGGCATGTTGCATGTAATACTTACACACAGGTCGAACTTGTTCAACCTTTCGTCCATCTTTCCTTTTTCCATCTCTGACAATCTAAATCAAAGCAGTGACAATTATCAGCTAAATTCACCTCGTACATTAGCAGTACTCCAGAATATGCTGCAATCCAAAGAAAATTATAAAACAACCTATGCCTACAGTGCAACAAGTTTGAGACAGGTTGAGTGACACACACACGCTATGAATTTCAACAATCTGAGATCCAAACAGGGTGAAAATAAAAGTTTGGTACCATGGACGGTTGATGAAGAGATTTCGACAGCAACTAGAAAATTCGGGATTCAAACCTGAGCCACTTGAATCTTTAATCAGATGCTCAACCAAGTGAGCTAATAGAGCTATTGTACCCATGTGACTGTCACTCCACCCCCCTCCTTAAATCTCTTAACACCTTAAGAAAAACAACCCAGCATCATTATCCCCTGGCAGGCATTTATATCAGTCCCGGGGACTGGTCTATGGCACCAAGTGTATTAATTAACAAGAAAATCTTTGACTGGACTGGGAATCAAACCAGGGACCCCTGCATTATTAGTCAGGTGCTCTAACCACTAAGCTATTCAGGTCAATATCCACCATCTCTATAGCCCTAACTAAGTACTACATTTCTCTAAAATTTGTCTTCGCCCTCAAAGACACACAACCCAGATTCTTTTCACTCCTGTCTGGACAACCTGCAGTGAAGGGGTGGTCAACGGCACCATCTTTAGTGTAGAAGAGAAAATGCAACAGACCACACCAGATCAGGATTCAAACCCGGGCCCCTGAATCTCTAGTCAGGTACTCTACCAACTGAACTATCTGGCCACCAGCAATTGAACCCGGCTGACCACTACATTCCTCCCTTTAAATGTCTTCATGACAATTACATCTTTGGTAATAAGCGATAATTTCAGTGATTCTATGCACCCCTCCAGACAAGTTAAAAATATAAAAGGCAATCCCAGGTTTGATTCATAGTCCAGCCACAGATTTCCTCCTCTCCTATACTAAAGATCATAGTCCAGCCACAGGTTTCCTCCTCTCCTATACTAAAGATCATAGTCCAGCCACAGATTTCCTCCTCTCCTATACCAAAGATCATAGTCCAGCCACAGGTTTCCTCCTCTCCTATACTAAATAAAAGATCATAGTCCAGCCACAGATTTCCTCCTCTCCTATACTAAAGATCATAGTCCAGCCACAGATTTCCTCCTCTCCTATACTAAAGATCATAGTCCAGCCACAGGTTTCCTCCTCTCCTATACTAAAGATCATAGTCCAGCCACAGGTTTCCTCCTTTCCTATACTAAAGATCATATTCCAGCCACAGGTTTCCTCCTCTCCTATACTAAAGATCATAGTCCAGCCACAGATTTCCTCCTCTCCTATACTAAAGATCATAGTCCAGCCACAGGTTTCCTCCTCTCCTATACTAAAGACCATAGTCCAGCCACAGGTTTCCTCCTCTCCTATACTAAAGATCATAGTCCAGCCACAGATTTCCTCCTCTCCTATACTAAAGATCATAGTCCAGCCACAGATTTCCTCCTCTCCTATACTAAAGATCATAGTCCAGCCACAGGTTTCCTCCTCTCCTATACTAAAGACCATAGTCCAGCCACAGGTTTCCTCCTCTCCTATACTAAAGATCATAGTCCAGCCACAGGTTTCCTCCTCTCCTATACTAAAGATCATAGTCCAGCCACAGGTTTCCTCCTCTCCTATACTAAAGACCATAGTCCAGCCACAGGTTTCCTCCTCTCCTATACTAAAGATCATAGTCCAGCCACAGGTTTCCTCCTCTCCTATACTAAAGATCATAGTCCAGCCACAGGTTTCCTCCTCTCCTATACTAAAGACCATAGTCCAGCCACAGGTTTCCTCCTCTCCTATACTAAAGATCATAGTCCAGCCACAGATTTCCTCCTCTCCTATACTAAAGATGGTGCCGTTGACCACCCCTGCACTGCAGGTTGTCCTGAGAGGGTAAAAAAGAATCTGGGTTGTGTGTCTTAGAAGACAATTAAATTAAAGGAGGAGGGAGTGTAGTAGTTAGGGCTATACGGAACGTGGATACCCGTCATATCAGCCTGGTTAGTTTAAAAGTGGTTAGATCACCGGACTAGTAATGCAGGGGTCCTGGGTTCGATTCCCAGTCCAGCCAAAGATTTTCTCCTCTCCTAATCCTATGCTACTGTACCTTAATAATTTAACTTAAGTACCATCAGAAACATGATATAATTTATTTTTATGATACAAGTTATTTATTCCAAATTTGTGCCCTTTTGGGCATACAGCAATGAGAATACATGACTGTTAATTATATAAATTTCAATGGGTAATGTTTATAAAAATAAAAAGAAAGGAAAGAAGAAAAAACTCGGAATGCACTGTATCTGCATGAGCTTAAACAATGTTCATAACATTAGACATTTTTAACATGATACTTAATGTATTGCATGCAAGTACCACTATGTATCCTAATGCAAAACAGTCAGAAATATATCATAAACATGAATACGTAAATATACCAGGCTGTAGATGACCCTGAACACATGCATGTAGGCTATACCTGTCCATTTCTCTAAAGAGAATAATGCAGCATGGATGAAAAATATAACGATACCTTTTCTGTTTTCACTTTGTTAACAAAAAATACGGAGGGGTCAAATGATTCCTCTGGACCGTTGATTCGTTTTGTGTCAGTTGGCATTTCTAGTGAGCAATAAATATGACAAGAACACCAATTTTATATTAAATAAAATTATTTCATGGGCGCAGCCATATTGAAGGACATTGTAAATAAAGAAATGGTGAGAGAGGAAACGCGAAATCCGGCATGTAGGACGGCACTTTATGATTGTATTCCTCAACATCTAGTATGTTTTTTTTAGAAGTTTACAATTAAGTTTAAATCAATATAATAAATTTACAAAGGGTAAAGGGGACAGATTCGATGATATCCAGAGGCTGAATGGCAAGTTTTACGCTGTTCTCGTTCTGGGTGGTATATAGATAGAATGTTCTATCGTTAAAATGATAATGTCCTACGGAGAGGGCCTGTCCCGAGACACAGTTAGATTATTCTAACTAGGTGGTATACTGTTCCCATCTTGATATTGCCGGAAAGGACTACTTGAGCGTGTTAACCCGGGTGCTGAGCACTAGAACCACGTATTCTGCTGTTTGTAAAGTGTGGACTAGATCTTTGACAGGGGTCTCAAGAAGTGTGTGTCTGCAGCCGGAGCACATGATGAATCTGCTCACAGCTCTCCTCTGCCACAAAAGTGGTTTCCATCTCAACCCATGGAGCATGTTTGTCACCCACACACTAATGGTATATCTGGCAGCTTGACGTTGGACGCGTTCGAGCTCTTGCATGGATGTTTGCTGGTCGTAAGGGTACCATGCGTAATAAGTGGGCGTGAGTTGTGACAACCCCGTAGGTCCATTAATTAGATCGATGTAACTTGGCTGCGGTTTGATAGGCTTAATTATTCTGAATTGATGTGCTCTTTAAATGAATTTTTGCTCCCTTCAAATGAATTTATGATATCAAGAATAGCATTGATGTAACTATTATTCAATTGAAGAGAGCAATATAATGCTTCAATATTAATGCACGCATCAATTCAATTATTGTGCACAGTAATTGAATTATTGCCCTCTTCATTGAAATAATGATGAAAGCAATAATATCACTAATAAGATATGTATCCTCAATTCCACATATCATCGAAATTAATTATCTCTTTAATTGAATTGTTACTCTCTTTAGAAGAATTGGTCTTTAAACAAAATCGTTGTAAATTATTAAAAATATCTTCAATTGAATTAAATTGCTCATCAAATCATTTATACCGAGCTCCAAATTAAATTTAGCGAGCGATGATTCCACCACATTGATACGCACATCAATGGAATTAATGAGAGCAATAATTGAATACTCACTTCATAGCTCACATTCTTCTCATTCACTATACTATACAATGAAATATAGTAGGGCGGGGGCAGTCATCCAAAATATCTTCATTAGAAATAGAAATAACGGACATTGATCATTGTCGAAAAAGTCCCTCCCCCCTTTTTTTCTACGTGCCTGCATTACCATGGTAACCCCTTAACATTTAAATTTAACCAGAAAAATAACTAATTGTGTCTGTTTAATCAATGTTATACATGTATTCAAGAAACGAAGTGTAGAACGAAATTGTGATCTATAGGAGGATATTAATCTCACAATTTTACAGTGTAAGCGTTTCGTGTTCACTTTTGAGATGTGGTGTTTACACATATACATGTACATACAAAACCATCATGTATTGTATTAAAGTACCAGGGCCGTAAATTAACCTTCAATTTGGAGGAGGCAGGAAATTAGGCGGGGGTCTGACGCTGAGCACATTTTGTGTACACTGAACACGTTTCGTGCAAAATCCTTGATTCTAGGGCCTTCTAAGATGTTACTTGACTAACTCATTCTAAAAGAAAGATTTGGAATGCTTTTTAAGGGAGGTATCATGTTCTTAGTTATTGGAAACAACATAAATTCTAATGAACTTTAAATTTAATTTTTTTTTGGCTCAAAAGTTGGAGGAGGCAGCTGCCTCCTCCGCCTCCATGTAATTTACGGCCCTGGTAGTTATTTCAGATTAATTTACAATTACTGCATGACAAATTACTGAAAATCACGATGAGCGTAAATATATTGAAGATTTCATAATGGACTTTTCTTTTGAAATAAGTGATGATATATTGTTTACAGAAAAGTTGATGCGGATCACGGATGAAATATTGACTATACATGTACTTCTGATTAAGTCGCACGTTTAGTGTAGCCATTACCTAGAGATATAATTTCTCAGGGAAAATATCTAATTAGTTTTAAGCTGCGTTAGCCTCAACCGTCAAACCCCTGGCATATCAATTTTATATTTTTCTTTCACCAAAACTTATTTAAAACTTAGGTTTTAATTATTAGCTCGATGTTCTAACGTTGCGTTTTTAACGTCATTTTGACCTAAATTGACACCATTAGCATGCGCGGCGTCTATATAAATTAGGTAATATGTACATGTATAACTAATTGAAATTACTGAAAAATCTTAATTATTAGGAATATACTGGTGTCTATTTCCCAGATACGAGTTATAGGCGTATGAAAAAAGTATGGAGTTGAGGTGGTGTAGTGCCGCCGAATTCGGTCCTCGTGATTGAATGTGAAAGGGTGATACTGTTCCCCGCTCGGACTTCAGTTTCCTTCCTGACCCGTCGTAGAATGTATAGTTATTTTGTATAATTTATATAAGTAATCCTGATGATAGAGAAATGGGTTACCAATTTTCCAACGCAATATATAGAAAGGCCTACAATTTTACCATTAATGTGAAATGCCTCTATATAACATGTTAATAAACAAAATCTGGACAATGTCCTGCATACATCTACGAAGGGATAACGATATTCAGAATAGTCATGCTGATAAACTTCCACTCAAAGTCAATAAAAGCGTGCAATCGATGTCGCCAGCGCTTTATTAGAAAATAAGATATATCAAATCATATATTTTGTGTGCTATACATTCATGGACCCATATCCTCCCTAGGCATGGTATACTTTTTATTTCCCCTTTACTTATAAACTTGGTAGGAAGCGTAGATACCCTAATTTTGTAACATACGTGACTGTCGCCGACTCAATTTTTAAAATTGAACAAGCAAATATAAAAATCTGAGAGCGTGTTTTTAATTTTTTTTAATTTTCTTGGTGTTAATATCATTTGTATTACCTAAGTTTTCTTCAATAAAAGTTTAACATCTTTTGCGTATGATTTTAAGCAGTGGTGTATATATTACTCCATGTCGCCAGATTATATTCTGTGATCATAGGGTCAATTAAACACCCAATGTATGGACAAAGATTTCGTATTATCTTTATGTTTTTGATCTATTTTGGCGCTAACATATTCATAAACTTTGGGAAAACATTCATCAAGCGATATTTGGATGTGGCATTGAGAAGAAGTTATCATTATTCTCAAAATTTTGCATTTCGATTTAAGAAATGTAACATACGATACAATAAACTTTTTATCGAAACGTATTTGCAGAGCTATGGCATGCCAAATTCACAAAAATGAGCTAAACATAGTTTCACAGTTGATAAACTAGGTTTATCGACTGTAAACTATAGTTTACGAACTGTAAACTATAGTTAACGATTCGTTAACTATAGTTTTTATCCGTAAAACTATATTTAACGGTTGTAAACTATAGTTTACAAATGCTAATCCAAGTTTATCTGTCTTTAAATAAACGTTAACAATAGATTTTGCTGATAAATACAGATTCACATTTGTAAACTTTAATTTACATTCGTTAACTATAGTTCACAATTGTTAATCCTAGTTTCACAAATTGTGATACTATATTTATCAGATAAACTTAATAATAGTTTAGACTTGTAAACCGTAGTTTACAATCGTGAAACCGTATTTATCATATAAACTGTGTTTTGCAATCGCTAATGATTGTTTTCATTGTTAATCATAGTTTACGCTTGTGAAACATAGATTATCTGTTTACTATGGTTTACAGATGTGAAATATAGATTAACGTCGTTAACTATAGTTTACGGTCCGTAAACTATAGTTTACAGTCGATAAACCTAGTTTATCAACTGTGAAACTATGTTTAGCTAATTTTTGTGAATTTGGCGTGCCATACAGAACAAATGTTATCCCTTTTATGAAAATCTCGTAGTGTACAGAGAATGAAAATATAAACATTTCTTTTGCAGAAGTCATTGGTTGGTCTGAAATTTGACAAACGTGTCAAGATGTAACATTCGTGATGTAACATTCGTTACCGAAAAATTAATCAAAGGGAATGATAGAACAATTTCCCGCGTATTTTCGCTCTCTGTCTGCATGATGTGGTATACGACATGAACGTCTACTATGAACATTTGAGTTTGAAAGTCAATACGTGTTAAACTTTGAGAATTGGGATTAATTTTCTCTTACGGTAAGTACTGTCACAACAGTTTGATATACAATATTGATTAAGCAGATGGAATTTTTTGGTCTGAATTTGTTCTTCTGATATCAAAGAATGTATATCGTATTCCAAATATCTCGAAATTCTTCTGGTGTAAGAATTACATTGAGTAGAACGCTGGTAACATACGTTACTCAAAGTAACGTATGCTACTTAATGAAATGCTTGATTCGACATCAAATATTGAACTACATATTGACAAAATATCATCATTAATGATATGTTTGTTGAATATCAACAATGTTATGAAGAAACAAATGTGTTATTGTTCCCGTATTCACTAGCATATACAGATATCCTCTGCAAGAAATACAGGCCATGTTTTTCTCTGCTACTGTCCTATTTATGATACATGTAACTATGCAACTCTACATTTATCAATTTGCTAGAATTCAGCATCTTTTCATAATATATCTTAGAAATGAAGGGGTTAATCTCTGATGATTGTTCTATGCTATCTTTAGAGAAATCATTAAAAAATATTTTATCTGAGTGTAACGTATGTTACCAGGAATTCCGTTACGTAATATTATTCTACTTGTTTTTAATTTTTTATTTATTTTTTCAGAAATGGCGCTTGTGAGAACAGAAGTACAGAATAACTACCATGAAAAAAAACATGTTTTGAAATATAAGAACAACCATGAAAAAATGTTTTAGAAATAATATCATATGCTCCCCGTGAGGCAGGTAGAATGTCTGTATGGACAGTGAAAATAAAGGTTTAACTACTGGTCAAAGGCTACTGTAATGATACATGTAAGTTTGATCTCTCAAAATCTCAAAATACTTTTAGCAACTGGTCATTTGAGTCATTTTGTATGACCTTTGACCTTGTGACTTGAAATCCAATGGGGGTCATCTATTCATAAGGGGAACCAGTGTTTCTACCAAGCAAAGACTTCTCAACGGACAATAGCTTATGTCCAGAGTAGCTTAACCTTTGTCCTTTTGACCCCAAAATCAATAGGGGACATCTATGTTCACGTTAAATATTCATTCATAACACCGCGTGGTGGATTATACTGACAGTTTCTATGGAAAGGTATTCCAAAATAAGCAACAAAAACATAAGATTCGGTATACATTTAATCAAAATGTTGGGAAATTAAACATTTTCTTTATATTATTATTGTAAACAGATTGTTAGAAATGTGTAAATATGTTTCTTTCTTTTCATTTTTGAACAGAAATGATGTGTTTATAGTAATGAAAGGAAAAATAAGAAACATATGATACTTTCATTGTTTATTATAACAAAGAGCAATCCAGGTTTCAAAATATGTGTAGGTTACTTCTATAAGAATCATGAGCATTTATATAGCGAAACATCAATCTTTTACTTTTGTTTTAATCGCATATTTATTGCAAATTAGCAAATTCAGAAGAAAAGACACATTTGGTAAATTTCTTTGTTTGTCTACGTTATATTTCTGTTAAAATTGGTATTTCCATTGAATTAAGTGATGTCGTTATGACTTTGCAACATCAATCGTAAAGAATAACTGATGATGACATCATTTTGGCATAGTATTTTCATGGATGTACTGTTGTGTAAGTGTTGAAACATACGTTACATAATTATAGCGCTACTTCATTTACATACAAAAAAGCTATTGTTCTATATCTATCGCTAGTCTTTGGTTTTCATGTTTCATACATATTGAACTGTTCGAGAATATTTGTTAATCAATTTTATTTTCTGCCATTTCAAAGATATTGAAAGTGATGTCTAGTCGTTTATTTTGCGCTCTTAAAATCTTATTGCTGACTTTTACAGCGGATAATTTCTTGTTGTGTTGATTAAATATTTAAATTAAATATTTTCTTTGAAAACCTGTATTTATTGTCTTTCCCAAATTAGAAAAATATATGCTCAGTCAATTCCAATACAAGTTATGGAATAATATATGGAAAATTAATGTTTATCTTACATATTATCATGCCAAGGAATCAGTAACGAAGGTTACATGTGAGAAAAATCTCGAAAAATATACCATACTTTGACCTTCTGTAAAAAAAAAAAAAAAAAAATCTGTTATACTTAACTTGAAACAATTTGAGGTGAATGTTCAACAGATATTTACCATTAATAAACGCATGTTGCCATATATATTTTGAATGGTCGACAAACCCTCAATTGCACGCTTTTATTGACTTTGGGTGCTCAACATCATCAATTTTAACGAAGTCATCATCAAGTTTTATTAACGAGTGTTCTAACTAAAGATAGCCATCCGTTACATCCAAGAGATCGTCAAGATTAACCTCGAACACAGTACTGATCAGAACGAGGCAGTGGTTTAGATAT